>NW_024396936.1:2610111-2800869 GCF_004115215.2 Ornithorhynchus anatinus | reverse complement strand
CACAATCTGAAATGTAACTGGTTCAGGACCAATCCTGCAAAGCAAACTCTGGTGGGCGAAACTGGTACAAGAAGGTTCGGGGCCATACCTGCAAGGCGAAGGCTGTGGGGCCAAACCTGAATGAAAAGCCTTCATGGACAAATATGCAAGGAAAGATTGGGGACAAACCTGCAAGGCAAAGGCTATGGGGCACAAACTAGAACCAAAAGAGTTGAGGCCAATCCTGCTCTGCAAAGGCTGTGGGCCAAAACCTGAAAGAAAAGCGTTCAGGGCCAAACCTGCCAATCAAAGGCTGAGTGGGCAGACATGCAAGGCGAAGGATGCCTGGCCCAATCCTGTAAAGCAACACTAGGGTGCCCAAACTGGTACCAAAAGGGATCCGGGCCAAACCTGCAAGGTAAAGCCTCCAGGACGCAATCTGAAATGTAACAGGTTCAGGGCCAATCCTGCAAAGCAAACTCTGGGGGCGAAACTGGAACAAGAAGGGTTTGGGGCCCAACATGCAAGGCCAAGGCTGTGGGGCCCAAACATGAATGAAAAGGTTCAGTGCCAAACCGCAAGGCAAACTCTAGGGGGTCCAAACTCATATCAAAAGCTTTCTGGGCCAAACCTGCAAGGTAAAGGCTACAGTACTCAAACTGAAACAAGAGGGGTTCGGGCCAAACCTGCCATGCCAGATCTGCGGGGCCCAAACCTGAACGAAAAGGGTTGGGGCCAAACCTGCAAGGCAAAGACTGGAGGCCCAAACTGGAAACATAAGGGTACAGGGCCAAACCTGCAAGCAAAGACTGCAGGGCCCAAACCTGAACAAAAAGTGTTCAGGTCCAAAACTGCCAGGCAAACTCTAGAGGTCCCAAACTGGGACCATAAAAGTTCGGGCTAAACCTGCAAGGCAAAGGCTGTGGGCTAAACTGGTACCAAAACGTTTTGGGTCCAAACATTTAAGGCACAGGCTGCGGGACCCAAACTGAAACGAAACAGGTTCGGGCCAAACCTGCAAAGCAAAGGTTGTAGGGCCTAAAATGAGACCAAACGGATTAAGCCCAAACCTGCAAGGCAAAGTCTGCGGGGCTTAAAATGGAACCAGAAGGATTAGGGGCCAAAGCTGCAAGGCAAAGGCTGCGGGGCCTAAACTGGAACCAAAAGAGGGCGGATCCAATCATGCAAGGCAAAGGCTGCGGGGCCCAAATTGGAACCAAAAGGATTCGGGGCCAAAGCTGCAAGACAAAGGCTGTTGGCCCCAAATGAGAACCAAAAGTGTTCAGGGCCAAACCTGCAAGGCAAAGGCTGTGGGGCCCAAACTGAAAGAAAAAGGTTCGGGGGCCAAACCTGCAAAGCAAAGGCTGCGGGGCCCAGACCTGAATGAAAAGGGTTAGGGGCCAAACCTGCAGGCAAAGACTGTGGGGCCCAACCGGAATGAAAGGTGTTCGGGTCCAAAACTGCAAGGCAAACTCTAGGGGTCCCAAATTGGAACCCAAAGGGTTCAGGCCAAACCTGCAAGGCCAAAGGCTGTGGGGCCTAAACTGGTACCAAATGGGTTTGGGTCCAGACGTTCCAGGTAAATGCTGCAGGACCCAAACTGAAATGAAGCGGGTTCAGGGCCAAACGTTCAAGGTAAAGGCTGTGGGGCCCAAATTGAAATGAAATGGTTGGGACCAAACCTGCAAGGAAAACTCTGCGGGGCCCAAACTGGAACCCAAAGTGTTTGGGGCCAAACCTGCAAGGCCAAGTGTGTGGGGCCCAAACTGGAACCAATAGGGTTTGGGGCCAAATTTGGAAGGCAAAGGCGGAGGGCTAGGCCAGGAAGGCAAAAGTGGGGGTGGGGACGCAAACCTGAAGGAGAAGTGTTCAGGCTAGGCCTGGAAGGCAAAGGCGTGGGGGCCCAACTTGGAATGAGAATGGTTAGGGGCCGGGCCTGGAAGGCAAAGACCGGGGGGCAGGCTAGGAACTGAAAGGCGCAGGGGCCCAACCTGGAATGAGAAGGGTTTGGGGCCAGGCCTGGAAGGCAAAGGCGGTGGGGGGCAATTAGGCAATGGAAAGGTTAAGCTAAGGGAAAGAGTAGGCTAGGGAAAATGTTAGGATAGGGGAAAATTTTAGGCTAGGGGGAAAGGTTAGGCTATGGTAAATTGTTAGGCTAGGGGAAAAGGTTAGGCCAGGGAAAAGGTTAGACCAGGGGAAAAGGTTAGGCCAGGGGAAAAGGTTAGGGTAGGGAAAGGATGGGCCAAAGGGAAAAGTTAGGCTAGGGGAAGGGTTAGGCCATGGGACAGGTTGGGCTCAGTGCAAAAGGTTAGGTTCGGGGAAAACCTGAGGCTAGGAGAAAGGGTTAGGCTAATGGAAAAGGTAAGGCTAGGGGACAACATTACGCTAACCGGAAAAGGTAAGGCCCTAGGGGAAAAGATTAGGCTAGGTGAAAAGCTAGGCTGGGGAAAAGCTTAGGCCAGGGGAAAAGGTTAGACCAGAGGAAAAGGTTAGGCAATGGGAAAAGGTTAAGCTAGGGAGAATGTTAGGCCAAGGAAAGGGTTAGGCTTGGGGAAAATGTTAGGCTAGGGGGAAAGTTAAGGCTAGGGTAAAGGTTAGGGCAAGGGAAATAGTTGGGCCAGGGAAAAGCTTAGGTCATGGAAAAAGGTTATGCTAGGAGAAAGGTTTAGTCCATTGGAAAAATTAGGCTACGGAAAAAGGTTAGCCTAGGGGAAAAGGTTAAGTGAGGGGAAAGGTTAGGCTACGGGATAACTTTAGGCAAGGTGTAAAGTTTAAGTTGGGGGAAAGATTAGGCTAAGAGAAAATGTTAGGCCGGTGAAGGGGATAGGTCATTGGAAAAGGTTAGGCTAGGGGAAAAGGTTAGGCTAGGGGAGAAGGTTAGACCAGGGGAAAAGGTAAGGCCAGGAGAAAAGGTAAGGCCAGGGATAAGGTTAAGCCACAGGAAAAGGTTAGGTTGGGGAAAGGTCAGGCCAAGGGAAAAGGTTAGCCTGGGGAAAAGTTTAGGCTAGGATAAAGGTTAGGCTAGGGTCAGGTTAGGCCATGTGAAAAGGTGAGGCCAAGGGAAGAGGTTAGGCTAGAGGAAGTGGTAAGCCTTGAGGAATAGGTTAGGCTAGGGGAATAGATTAGGCTAGAGTAATAGGTTAGGCCAAGGAAACAGGTTTGGCTAGATGGAAAAGTTTAGGCTAGGATAAAGGTTAGGCCATATGAAAAAGTGAAGCCAGGGGAAGAGGTTAGGTCAGGGGAAGAGTTAGCCTAGAGGAATAAGTTAAGCTAGGGGAATAGGTTAGGCTAGGGGAAAAGGTTAGGCTAGGGGAACAGGTTAGGTGAGGGGAAAGGGTTAGGCTAGGAGAAAGGTTTAGACTAGGGGAAATGTTTAGGCCAGAGTGAGGTTTAGGTTAGGGGGGAAATGTTAGGCTAGGTGAAGAGGATAGGGCTAGGAGAAGAGTAGATAGGGGAAAGGTTAGGCTAGGGGAAAACCGTAGGCTAGGGGAAAAGGATAGGCTAAGGAGAAGTTTAGGCCAGGGGAAAAGGTTAGGTCAGGAGAAAGGATAGACCAAGGGTAAAGGTTAGGCTAGGGGAAAGGTTAGGCTAGGATAAAGGTTAGGCTAAGGGTCAGGTTAGGCTATGGGAAAAAGTTAGGCTAGGGGAAAAGGTTAGGCCAGGGGACAAGGTTAGGCCAGGAGACACGGTTAGGCCAGGGGAAAAGGTTAGTCTAGAGAAAATGTTAAAGGCTAGGGGAAAAGGTTAGGCAGGGGAAAAGGTTGACCAGGGCCAAAAATTTAGCCAGGGGAATCAGTTAGGCCCAGGAAAAGAATAGGTCAGGGAAAAGGTTAGGCCAGGGGAAAAGATTAGTTCAGGGAAAAGGATAGGCCAAGGGGAAAAGTCTATGAAAAAACATTAGACGAGGGGAAAGGTTTGGGTAAGGTCAGGTTAGGCCATTGGATAAGGTTATGGCCAGGGGAAGAGGTCTAGACCTAGGGGTAAAGGTTAGGCCCGGGAGAAAAGGTTAGGCCGGGGAAAGCGGATAGGCCTAAAGAAAAGGTTAGTGTAGGAAAAAATGTTTTAGACTAGGGGAAAGTTAGCCTACGGGTCAGGTTAGGCTATTGGAAAGGTTAGGCTAGGGAAGAGATTAGGCTAGGCAAAAACCTTAGGCCAGGGAAAAACGTTAGGCCAGGGAAAAGTTAAGGCTAGGGGGAAAGGTTAGGCTGTGGTAAAAGGTAAGGCCAGGGGAAAAGGTTATTCTAGGGGAAAAAGTTAATCCAAGGGAAAAAGTTAGGCTAGGGGAAAAGGTCAGGCCAGGGGAAAAGGTAAGGTCAGAGAAAAGAATATGCCAAGGGAAAATGTTAGTTTAGGAAAAAATGTTAGACTAGGGGAAAGGTTAGGCTAGGAGTCAGGTTAGACTATTGGAAAAGGTTAGGTCAGGGAAAGAGGTTAGGCTAGGGGAAAAGGGTAGGTTAGGGGAAAGGTTTGGGCTAAAGGAAAAGGTTAGGCTAGGGGAAACAGGTTAACCTAGGGGAAAATGTTAGGCTAGGGGAAATGGTTAGGTTAGGAGAAAAGGTTAAGTATGGGGAAGAGGTTAGGATAGGGGAAAATGTTTGGCCAGGGGAAAAGGTTAGGCTAAGGGAAAGGGTTAAGCTAAGTAAAAAGTTCAGGTCAGGGGAAAGGGTTAGGTCAGGGGAACGGTTAAGCCAGGGAAAAAGGTTAGGCCAGGGGAAAAGGTTAGGCCAGGTGAAAAGGTTAGGCATGGCCCCGAACCCTTCTCGTTCCAAGTTTGACTCCCCTGCCTTTGCCTAGAGGTTGGACACCCTGCCATTCCTTCCAGGCCTGGCTCCAAACCTTTCTCATTCCAGGTGGGGCTCCCCCAGCCATTTCCTTCCAGGCTTGGCCCTGAAGCCTTCTCGTTCCAGGTTGCCCCACAAGCCCCCTCTTCGATTCCAGGCCTGGCCCCGAACCTTTCCCGTTCTAGATGCTCCCCCTCCACCCCACCCCCCAGCCCTGTGTCATTACCTTCCAGGCTTGGTACCAAACCCTTCTCGTTCCAGGTTTGGTCCCCCCACCTATGCCTTCCAGGCCCGGCCCCAAACCCTTGTTATTGCAGGGTGGTTCCCCATGCCTTTGCCTTCCATGCCTGGCCACGAATACTTCTCATTCCAGGTTTGCCCCCGATGGCCTTTTGCCTTCCCAGCCTGGCCCTGAACCCCTGACATTCCACCTTGGGTCCCCTCACCTTTGCCTTCCTGACCAGGCCCTGAATCCTTCTCATTCCAGAAGGCCTCAATCCTTCTCATTGTCTCAATCCTTCTCTTTGGCCCCAAAAGCCTTCAGGGCCAACCTGCAAGGCAAACTCTAGGGGGTCCAAACAGGGATGAATAGGGGTTGGAGCCCAACCTGCAAGGCAAAACTGGGGGAGCCAAACCAGAACCAAACGGGTTTAGGGCCAAACATGCCAGACAAAAGCTGCTGTACCCAAACTATAATGAAATGGGTTCGGGGCCAAATCTGCAAGGCAAACTCTCAGGGGGCAGGCGGGGGCAAACTGGAAGCAAAAGGGTTCTGGGACAAACTTGCCAGGCAAAGGCTGCGGTGCCCAAACTGAAATGAAAACGGTTCAGGGCCAAACCTGTGATGCAAACTCTGGGGGTGCCAAACTAGAACAAAATGGGTTGGGGGCCAAACATGCAAGGCAAAGGCTGTGGGGCCCAAACTGAAACGTAAAGGGTTAGGGGCCCAAATTGCAATGGAAAGGGTTTGGGGACACAGCTGCAAGACAAAAGCAGGGGGCTCAAACTGGAACGAAAAGGATTCAGGGCCAAACTGCAAGGCTAAGTCTGAGGGGCCTGGACTGGAACGAAAAGGGTTTGGGATCAAACCTGCAAGGCAAAGCCTGCAGGGCCAAACTGAATGAAAAGTGCTCAGGGCCAAACCTGCAACAGAAAGGCTGCGCGGGCACAAACTCGAAAAAAAGGATACGGGGTTCAAACATGCAAGGCAAAGGGCTTGCGGGGACCAAAGGTGGAACGAAAAGCATTTGGGCGAAAACCTGCAAGGCTAAGGCGGCGGGGCCCCAAACTGGAACGCAGGTGTTCGGGGCCAAACCCATGAGGAAAAGCAGGGGCCCCAAACTGGAATGAAAAGGGTTCAGGGCCAACCTGCAAGGTAAAGGCTGGGGGGTCAAACCTGCAAAGCAAAGGCTGGGGGTCCCAAACTGGAATGAAAAGGGTTTGGGGCCCGGCCTGCCATACAAAGGACCCAAAATGGAATGAGAAGGGTTTGGGGCCAAACCTACAATACAAAAGGTAGGGGGTCCCAAAAATGAAACGTAAAGGGTTCAACGCCAAACCTGTGAGGAATAAGCAGGGGGGCCCAAAGTGGAACGAGAAGGGTTCGGGGCCGAACCTGCAAGGTAAAGGCTAAGGGGTGGGCAGTCAAACCTGCAAAGCAAAGGCTGGGGGTTCCAAACTGGAATGAAAAGGGTTTGGGGCCCGGCCTGCAATACAAAGGACCCAAAATGGAACGAGAAGGGTTCAGGGCCAAACCGTACAATACAAAAGCTAGGAGTCCCAAAATTGAAACGTAAAGGGTTCACGGGCCAAACCTGTGAGGAAAAAGCAGGGGGCCCCAAACTGGAACGAAAAGAGTTTGGGGCCAAACCTGCAAGGCAAAGGCTGGGGGGCCAAACCTGCAAATCAAAGGCTGGGCGGGCAAAAGTGGAATGAAAAGTGTTCGGGGCCAGGGCTGTAATGCAAAGACTCGGGAAAATCTGGAAGGCAAAGGTTAGGGGTCCCAAAATGGAAAGAGAAGGGTTTGAGTCCAGGCCCAGAAGGGAAAAGCAGGGAGCCCAAAACTGGAATGAAAAGGGTTCGGGCCAAACCAGAAAAGTAAGGCTGGGGGGCCCAAACTGGAATGAAAAGGGTTTGGAGCTAAACGTGCAAGGCAAAGGCTGGAGAGGGGAAACTGGAACGAAAAGGGTTCAGGGTCAAACCTTCAAGGCAAAGACTGGTGGGGGGGCGAATATGGAAGGCAAAGGGTGGGGGTCGAAAATGGAATGAGAAATGTTTGGGGCCAGCCCGGTTGGGCAAAGGCCCAACCTGGAATGAGAAGGTTTCGAGTCCAGGCCTGGAAGGATAGGGCAGGGGAGTACAACCTGGAAGTCAAAGGTGGGTGGACCCAACCTGGAACAAGAAGGGTTCAGGGCCAAACCTGGAAGGCAAAGTTGGTGGGCAAGGGTCCAACCTGGAACGAGAAGGTTCGGGGCCATGCCTGGAAGGCAAAGGCAGGGGGGCCAAACCTGGAAAGCCAAGGCCAGGTGGCCCAACCTGAAAGGCAAAGTGGGCGGGGCCCAACCTGGAATGAAAGGGTTCAGGGCCAAGCCTAGAAAGAAAATACAGGGGGACCAAACCTGGAATAAGAAGGGTTCATGGCCAGACCAGGAAGGCAAAGGTAGGTGGGACAGGCCGGAAAGTTCAAGGCAGAGGGGCCCAACCTGATATGAGAAGGGTTTGGGGCCAGGACGGGAAAGTAAGGGCTGGGGCCCGAAACTGGAACACGAAAGCTGCGGGGCCAGGCATGTAAGGCAACGGTGAGAGGTGGGGAGGCCCAACCTGCAGCGAGAAGGGTTAGGGACCAGGCCTGGAAGGCAAAGGTGGCGGTGTCAAACCTGGAACGAGAAGGGTTCAGGGCCGGGCCTGGAGGGCAAAAGCTGGGGGGCCCAATCTGGAAGGAGAAGGCTTTGGGGCCAGAACTGGAAGGCCAAGGCTGGGGGCCAAATCTGGAACGAGAAGGCTGTGGGCTCAGACATGGAAGGAAATGGTGGGAGGCGGGGGAGCCAAACATGGAATGAGAAGGGTTAGGGGCCAAGCCTGGAAAGCAAAGGTGGGGGTCCAGGCCGGGAACTCAAAGGTGGAGGGGCCCAACCTGGAATGAGAAGGGTTCGGGGCCAGGTCTGGATAGCAAAGGTGTGGGGGCCCACCTGTAAGGCAAAAGCGGCGGGGGCCCAACTCTGAATGTGAAGGGTTCGGGCCCAGGTCAGGAAAGCAAAGTCAGGGGGCCCAACCTGGAACGAGAAGGGTTTGGGGCCAGGCCTGGAAGCCAAAGGTGGGGGCCAGGCCAGCAATGCACAAGTGGTAGGTGGGGGTGTGGGGGTAATCCTAGAAAGAGAAGAGTTCGGGCTAGGCCTGGAAGGCAAAGGTTGGGGGGGCAAACATGGAAAGTGCAGTGCTCGGGGCCAGGCCTGGAAGGCAAAGGCGTGGGGACCAAACCTGGAATGAGAAGGGTTAGGGGCAGGCTTTGAAGGCAAAGGTGGTGAGGAGGAGGGATCAGACCGGGAACTCAAAGGCGCAGGGGCCAGCCAGGAACAAGAAGAGCTTAGATCCAGGCCTGGAAGCCCAAGGTGGGGTGCGGGCCAACATGGAAAGCAAAGGCAGGGTGGCCCAACCTGCAAGGCAAAGAGGAGGGGCCCCACTCGGAACTAGAAGCATTTGGACCCAGGCCGGGAAGGCAAGGCAGGGAGACCCCAACCTCGAACGATTAGGGTTCGGGGCCAGGTCTGAAAGTCAAAGGTGGAGGGGCCGCGCGCCCGGAAGGCCAAAGCCGGGGGGGGGGCGGTTTGCTGGGGGGGAAGGGGGTGCAAACGTGAAATGAGAAGGGCTTGGGGCCAAACCTGGAAAGCAAAGGCGGTGGGGCCAAACCTGGAATACAAAGGGAGGAGGGCCAACCTGGTACGAGAAGGGTTTGGGACCAGGCCTGGAAGGCAAAGGCAGAGGGACCAAACCTGGAATGGAAAGGCTATGGGGCCAGGCCTGGAAGGCAAAGGAGGGGGACCCAACCCAGAACGAGAACAGTTCGGGCTAGGCCTGGAAGGCAATGGCAGGATGGGCCCAACCTGGAACACGAAGACTTCGGGGCCAGGCCGGGAAGGCAAATGCTTGGAGTGAGTGGGGAAGGGCCAAACCTTGAATGCAAATGCTTCAGAGCCAGGCTGGGAAGGCAAAGGTTTGGGGGGGCCAAACCAGGAAAGCAAAGGCAGGGGGGTTCAAACTGAAAGTAGAAGCATTTGGGACCAGGCCTGGAAGGCAAAGGTAGGGGGACCAAATCAGGAACGTGGCATGGAAGTCATAGGCAGGGGGACCAAACCTGGAACGAGAAGGGTTTGTGGCCAGGCATAGGCTAGGGGAAAAGGTTAGGCCGGAGAAAAGGTTAGGTTAGGGGAAAAGGTTAGGATAAGGGAAAAGGTTAGGCTGGGGTAAGGGTAGGCTAGGAAAATGGATGGTCTGGGGAAAAAGGGTATGTAAGGGAAAAGTTTAGGCTATGGTAAATTGTTAGACTAGGGGAAAAGGTTACACTAGTGGAAAAGGTTAGGCCAGGGAGAAAGTTAGCCTAGGGGAATAGGTTAGTATTGGGGAAATGTGTAGGCTAGGAGAAAAGGTTAGTCCTGCGAAAAGGTTAGACTATGGGAAATGGATAAGCAAAGGGAAAAGCTTAGGCCAGGGGAAAGATTTTGCAAGGGAAAGTTTAGGCTAGGGGAAATTTTTAAGCTAGGGGAAAAGGTTAAGTCAGGGAAAAGGTTAGCCTATGGTAAATAGGCTAGGGGAAAAGGTTACACTAGGGGAAAGGTTAGTCTAGGTGAAAGGGATAGGCCAGGGAGAGGTTAGGTTAGGGGGAAACTTTAGGCTAGGGGAAAAGCTTAAACCAGGGAAAAGCTTAAGCCAGTGGAAAAGGTTAGGGCAGGGGAAAAGGTTAGGGTAGGGGAAAATGTTACATAAGGGAAAATGTTAGGCTAGAACAAAAGGTTAGGCGAGGGCAAAAGTTTAGGTGAGGGGAAAGGTTAAGCTACAGGAAAAGGTTAGGATAGGACAAAAGGTTAGGCGAGGGGAAAGGTTTAGGCTAGGGGAATTAGGTTTAGAATTGGGATTATTGATAACCTAGGGAAAAAGATTAGGCAAGGGAAAAATGTTAGTCTAGGGGAAAGATTAGGCTAGGGGAAACATGAAGTTAGGGGAAAGTTTTAGTCTGGGGAGATTGTAGGGGTAGGGGAAAAGGTTATGAGAGGGAAAAAGTTAGTCTAGGGAAAAGGTTAGGCTAGGGGAAATAATAAGCTAGGGGAAAGGTTAGGCTAGGGGAAAAAGTTAAACCGGGGAAAAGGTAAGGCCAGGGAGAAGGTTAGGCCAGGGGAAAAGATTAGGTGGGGAAAAGGATAAGCCAAGGGAAAAAGGCTAGGGGAAAAGTTTAGGCTAGGCTAAAGGTTAGGCTAGGGTCAAGTTAGGTTAAGTGAAAAGGTGAGGCCATGGGGAGGTTAGGCCAGGGGAAGAGGGTAGTTTAGGGCAATAGGTTAAGCTAGGGGAAAAGTTAGGGCTAGGGGAAAAGTTAAGACCAGAGTGAAGTTTAGGTTAGCATTGGGCTAGGTGAAGAGGTTAGGTTAGGGCAAAGAGTAGGCTAGGGGAAAGGTTAGGCTAGGAGAAACCGGCTAATTGAAAGGTTAAGGCTAGGGGAAAAGGTTAGGCAGAGGGAAAAGGTTAGATGTGGAAACAGGCCAGGGGAAAAGGTTAGTTCAGGGAAATGAATAGGCCATGTTAAAAGTTATTCTAAGCAAAAATGTAGGCTAGGGGAAAGGATAGGATAGGGGTTAGGATAGCCTTTGGGAAAAGGTTAGGCCGTGCGAAAAGGTTAGACTAGAGGGAAAGGTTAGTCTAAAAGAAAAGGTTAGGCTAGGTGAAATGGTTAGGTCAGGGGAATGGATAGGAGAGGGGAAAAGGTTTAGCTTGGGGAAAAGGTTAGGAGAGGGGAAAAGGTTTAGGCTAGGGGAAAAGGTTAGACTAAGGGAAAAGGTTAGGCTAGGGGAAACGTTCGTTTAGGGGAAAATATTAGGCATGGGGAGAATGTTGGGGTAGGGGTAAAGGTTTGACTAGTGTAAAATGTTGGGCCCGGGAAAAATTTAGTCCAGGGGGAAAGGTTAGGCCTGGGGAAAGGTTTGGCCGGGAAAAAGCTTGGGCCAGGAGAAAACGTTAGGCCAGGGGAAATGTTTACATCTGGGGAAATGGTTAGGCAAGGGGAAAAGGTTATTTCAGGGAAAAGAATAGACCAAGGGAAAAGGTTAGTCTATGAAAAAACATTTGGCTAAGGGAAAGGTTAGGCTATGGAAAAAGGTTAGGACGGGGAAGAGGGTAGTCTAAGGGAAAAGGTTAGGCCTGGGGAAAAGGTTAGGTAAGGGGTAAAACTTAGGCCAGGGGAAAAGGTTAGGCTTGGTGAAAACGATAAACTAGGGCAAAGGTAAGGCTGGGGGAAATGTTAGGACACTGAAAAAGGTTAGTCTAGGGGAAAATATTAAGCCAAGGGTTAGGCTAGGCAAAAGCGTTAGGCTAGGGGAAAAGGTTAGGCCAGGGGAAAAGGGGGAATAATGTTAGGCTAGGGGAAATTCTATAGGGAAAAGGCTAGACTGGGGAAAATTTGGGCCAGGGGAAAGGGTTAGGCCAGGGGAAAGGTTTAGACAAAGGGTAAAAGGATAGGGGTAAAGGTTAGGCCAGGGGAATAGGTAAGGCTAGGGGAAAGGTTAGGCTAAGTGAAAGAATAGGATAGGGAAAACGTTAGGCTAAGGGAAAAGTTTAGGGTAGGGGAAAAGTTTAGGCTAGGGGAAAAGGTTAGGCCAGGGAGGAAGGTTAGGCTAGGGGAAAATGTTAGCCTAGGATAAAGGTTGGGCTAAGGGTTAGGTTATTGTATGGGAAAAGGTTAGCCTAGGGGAAAAGGTTAGGTGAGGGGAAAGGTTAGGCTAGGGGAAAATGTTGGGTGAGGGGAAAAAATTAGGCTAGGGGAAACGTTAAGTTAGGGGAAAAATTTAGGCTAAGGGAGAAAGTTGGGGAAGGGGAAAGAGTTAGGAGGTGGGAAAGGTTAGGCTGGGGAAAAGGTTAGGTCATGGGAAATGATAGGCCAAAGGCAAAGGGTAGGCTAGGATAAAGGTTAGGCTGGGTGTCAGGTAAGGCCATGGGAAATGGTGAGGCCAGGGGAAGAGGATAGGCTAGGGCAATAGGTTAGGCTAGGGGAATAGGTTAGGCCAGGGGAAAAGGTTAGGTGAGGGGAAAGGTTAGGCGAGGGGAAAGGTTAGGTGAGCGGAAAGGATAGTCTACGGGAAAAGATTAGGCAAGGTGTAAAGTTTATGTTAGGGAAAAGGTTAGGCTAAGGAAAAGGATAGTCCAGAGGGAAAGGTTAGGCCGGGGGAAAGGTAAGCCTTTGGGAAAAGGTTAGCCTATGTGTAAAGGTTACGTGAGGGGAAAAGCAGGTTAGACTAGGTGTAAAGGTTAGGTAGGGGAAAGGTTTGGGCTAGGGGAAAGGTTTGGGCTAGGGGAAAGGGTTAGGCTAGGGTAAAAGTTTAGGCTATGGGAAAAGTTAGGTCAGGGTAAAGGTTTACGCCTTGGGAAATGGTTAGGCTAAGGGAAAAGGTTAGGCCAGGGGAAAAGCTTAGGCCAGGGGGATAAGTAAGCCTTCAGGAAAAAAAAAAGCTACTCACCCTTGGCTTCAAAACTCTCCATCACCTTGCCCTCTTCTACCTCACTTCCCTTCTCTCTTGCAACTACCCATCCCATACACTCCACTCTTCTACCGCTCACCTCCTCATTGTCCCCCGTTTAGGCCTATCCTGCCGTTGACCCCTGGCCCATGTCCCTACCACTGTCCTAGAATGCCCTCCCTCCTCACATTCACCAAACATCCCCTCTTCAAAGCCCTACTGAGAGCTCACCTCCTCCAAGAGGCCTTCCCAGTTTGAGCTCCCCCCCTTCTCCCTCCCCTCTCCACCCCACCCTCTGCTCATCCCCCTTTCCCTCCCCTCAGCACTGTCCTCATTCGTATATATTATTTATTACCCTATTTATTCTAAAGAGGTGTACATCCCCTTGATTCTATTTATTGTCATAATATTATCTTTTTTTGTTTTGTTCTGTTTTGCTTTGCTGTCAGTCTCTCCCGATTAGACTCTGAACCCATCAATGGGCAGGGATTGTCTCTATCTGTTGCCGAGTTGTACATTCCAAGCACTTAGTACAGTGCTCTGCACATAGTAAGTGCTCAATAAATATTATTGAATGAAAAGGTTAGGCTAGGTGTAAAGTTTAGGTTAGGGGAAAGCCATTAGGCTAGGTGTAAAGGTTTGGTTCAGGAAAAAGCTTAGGCTAAGGGATAGGGTTAGGCTAGAGGAAAAGGTTAGGCTGGGGAAAAGCTTAGGTCATGGAAAATATTAGGCTAGGGGAAAAGGTTCGGCTGGGGAAGGTTAGGCAATGGAAAATGGTTGGTCTGGGGAAAAATGTTAGGTCAGGGAAAAGGTTAGCTTATGGTAAATTGTTAAGCTAGAGAAAAAGGTTACACTAGGGGAAAAGGTAAGGCTAGGGGAAAAGGTTAGGCCAGGGAGAAAGTTAGGCCCGGGAGAAAGTTAGGCAAGGGGAAAGGGTGAGTCTCGGGGAAATGTTTAGGCTAGGGGAAAAAGTTAGGCCCGGGAAAAGGTTAGACTCTGGGAAATGGATAAGCAAGGGGACTAGCTTTGGCCAGGGGAAAGATTATGCAAGGAAATTTTTTGGCTAGAGTAAATGTTTAAGCTAGAAGAAAAGGTTAAGTCAGGGAGAAGGTCAGGCTATGGTAAATGGTTAGGCTAGGGGAAAACGTTAGGCTAGGGGAAAAGGTTAGCTAGGGAGAAGGGTAACCTAGGTTAGCCTAGGGGAAAGGACAGGCCAAGGGATAAGTTTAGGCTAGGGGAAAAGGTTAGCCTAGGGAAAAGATTTGGCCAAGGGGTAAGGTTAGGCTAGGTGAAAAGATAGACCAGGGGAAAAGGTTTGGTTAGGGGAAAAGTTAAGGCTAAGGAAAAAGATTAGGATAGGCAAAAAGTGTAGGTTGGGGGAAAGGTTAAGCTCGGAGAAAAGATTTGGCCATGGGATAAATTTAAGCCGAGAAAAAGGTTATGTTAGGGGAAAAGGATAGCCAAGGGGAAACATTAGGACAGGAGATAGGTTGGGCTCGTTGTAAAGGTTAGGTTAGGCAAAACCCTTAGGCTAGGGGAAAGAGTTAGGCTAGGGGCAAAGGGTAGGCTAAAAGAAAAAGGAAAGACTAAGGGAATAGATCAGGCTAGGTGAAAAGGCTGGGGAAAAGCGAAGGCTGGGGAAAAGGTTAGACCAGAGGAAAAGGTCAGGCAAGGGGAAAAGGTAAGCCTAGGGAGAAAGTTAGGCCAGGGGAAAGATTAGGTAAGGGAAAGGTTAGGCTAGGGCGGAAAGCTATGACTAGGAGAAAAGGTCAGTCCTGGGAAAAGGTTAGGCCAGGGGAAAAGGTTAGGCTAGGGGAAAAGGTTAGGCTTGGGAGAATCTTAGGCCAGGGAGTAGGTTAGGCCAGGGAGAAGGTTAGGCTAGGGGAAAGGTTAGGCTAGGCAAAAGGTTAGGCTAGGGGATAAGCTTAGGCAAGGCATAAGGTTTAAGTTAGGGGAAAAGATTCGGCTAAGGGAAAATGTTAGGCCAGGGGAAAGGGATAGGCCTTTGGAAAAAGTTACGCAAGGGGAAAGATTTGGCTAGGGATAAAGATTAGGCTTGAGGAAAAGGTTAGGCTAAGGGAACAGGTTAGGCTTAGGGGAAAGCGGAAAAATTAGGCTAGGGGAAAAGTTTAGGCCACGGGAAAAATTTAGTCTAGAGGAAAAGGTTATGCAAGAGAAAATCTTAGGTTGGGGAAAAGGTTAGGCTCAGGGAAAAGGTTAGTCTTGAGGAAATGTTTAGGCTAGGGGAAAACGTTAGGCTAGGGAAGGGCTTCGGCTATGGAAAATGGATAAGCCAGGGGAAAGAGTTAGTCGGGGGGAAAGATTGGTTTGGAGAAAGGTTAGGCTGGGGGAAAAGGTATGGCTGGGAGAACAGGTCAGTCCAGGGAAAAGGTTAGGTCAGGGAAAAAGGTTAGGTCAGGGGAAAAGGTTAGGCCAGGGGAAAAGGTTAGTCAGCGTGACAGGTTTAGGTTAGGGGAAAAGCTTAGGCTAGGGGAAAGGGTTAGGCGATGGACAAGGTTAGGCTAGATTCATTAATTCATTCAATAGTATTTATTGAGCGCTTACTATGTGCAGAGCACTGTACTAAGTGCTTGGAATGAACAAGTCGGCAACAGATAGAGACAGTCCCTGCCGTTTGACAGGCTTACAGTCTAATAGGAGGAGATTAGATGAAAAGGTTAGGCAAGGTGAAAAGTTACGTTAGTGGACAAAGTTAGGTTAGGGGACAAGGTTATACTAGGGGAAAAGTTAAGCCCAGGGAAAAGATTAGGTTAGGGAAAAGGTTAAGCCAGGGGAAAAGGTTAGGCTGGGAGAAAACTTCAGGCTAGGTGAAAATGTTAGGCTATGGAAAATGGTTAAGCCAAGGGAAAAAGCTAGGCCAGGGGAAAAGGGTAGGCCACAGGTAAAGGTTAGGCCAGGTGAAAGGATAGGCCAAGGGAAATGGTTAGACTAGGGGAAAGGTTAGGCTTTGAGAAAAGGTTTGGCCAGGTGAAAAGGTTAGGCTAGGGGAAAGGTTCAGGCTAGGGAAACACGTAAGGCAAAGAGAAATGTTTAGGCTAGGGGAAAGGTTTAGGATAGGGCAAAGGGTTAGGTCAGGGGAAATGTTAGGCCACGGGAAATGTTTAGGCAATGGAAAATGGTTAAACAATGGGATAAGGTTAGGCTGGGGAAAGGTAAGGCTAGGGAAAATGTTAGGCTAAGGGAAAAGGTTAGGATTCGGAATAGGGTTAGGCCAGGGGAAAAGATTAAACCAGGTGAAAAGGTTAGGCTAGGGGAAAGGTTTAGTCTAGGGGAAAAGGTTAGGCTAGGGGAAATGGTTAGGCTACGGGAAAAGGTTAGGCAAGGTCTAAAGTCTAGGTTAGGGGAAAAGGATTTTCTAGGCTCAAGGGTTAGCCTAAGGTAAAAGGTTAGGATATGGGAAACGAATACGTCAGGGGAAAGTTTAGGCTCGGGGAGGGGGTTGGGCTAGGGTAAAAGGCTAGAATAGGGGAAAGGTTAAGGCTAGGGGAAAAGGATAGGCCAGGGTAGAGATTAGGCAAGGGAAGCATTAGGCTAGGGGAAAATATTGCTAAGGTAAAACCTTAGGCTAGAGGAAAGGTTAGGCAAGGGAAAAGGCTTAGGCTAGATGAAGGGGTTAGGAAAGGGGAAAATGCTAGGTTAGGAGTATAGGTTATCCTAGGGGAAAGGATTAGGCCCTGAGAAACTTTAGTGAGGGGAAGGGGGTTAGGTCTTGGAAAATTTTTAGGCCAGTGAAAAGGATAGGCCAAGGGAAAAAGTTAGTTTCAGAGAAAAGGCTGGGTTGGGGAAAAGGTTAGGCTAGGGGCAAAGGTTAGGCTAGGGGTAAGGTTGAGGCTAGGGGCAAAGGTTAGGCCATGGGGAAAGGCTAGTTCAGGAATATAGGTTAGGCCAAGGGAAAAGTTTGGGCTAGGGGAAAAGTGTGGTCTAGGGGAAATGGTTAGGCCAGGGAAAAGGTTAGACTATGGGAAATGGATAAACTAGGGGAAAAGGTTAGGCTAGGAGAAAAAGGGATAAGCTAAGGTAAAAGGTTAGGCAAGGGAGAAGGTCAGGGCAGCGGAAAAGGTTAGACTGTGGGAAATGGATAAGCTAGAGAAAAAGGTTAGGGTTTGGGGCCATACCTGTAAGGCAAAGGCTGCCCGGCCCAAACTAGAACGAAAAGGGTTCGGGGCCAAACCCAAAGGCAAAGGCTGCCTCGCCTGAACTGGAGCGAAATGGATTCAGGGCCCGACCTGAAAGGCAAAGGCTGCGGGGCCCAAACTGGAACGAAAAGGTTTTGGTGTCAAACCTGCAAGGTAAATGCTCAGGGGCCGAAACCTGAAAGAAAAGGGTTCGGGGCCAAACTAGCAAGGCCAGCTTGCAAGGGGGCCAGCTTCACTCTTGACCCGAGACTGTCCCCCACCCCCTTGCACCTGCCCAAATACCTCAGAGACAGCCACTGAGGAGTTCCAGCTCTGGAGGGACTAAGGATGTTCACGGTGACCCTGTGGAAAGGACTGTGGGTTCAGGGAGGAATAACCCATCTACTGAATTAAGGGTCCTGGATCTTCTCAGCCCCACAGTTAAGCTTGGCAAACCCAGTTCCCTCCACAGAGACTTAGTCCCAGATTGTAACACCAACCTCAGTGCTGCGAATGATAGGCCCCTCTGCTCACCACCTCCTTCCTCTCCTGCCATAACCATCATCCACACATGCCCCCATCACCATCTGTTAAAGGGATGAGTCAGGGCTGCAGTGAACATGTCGGTTGGTTGTGTTGTACTGCACCCTTCCTAACCACGTAGTACAGTGCTCTACACATGGTAACCACTCAGTAAACACCACTGATTAACTGCAGAAGGAAGTGTCTCTTGGAATTTCCACAGCCACAGAGAAAGGCTGGAGAACAAGGGGCAGTTTGAGTGGCCAAGAAGACTTCTGAAATGGAGTGTTAGGCCTTCACCCCACTATCCACTTCCCTCACAGGCAAGAATGAAGTCAGGAAAGGGGAAAGATTATGCTTCCTCATAGCCTGCCAATGACTCCTTTAAGGGAATTACCTGGCCCAGAAGATCCCTAGTAAGCAAGCCAGAAAGCAGATTCAAAGTTACCCCCAAACTCCAACACTCCTTACCCCCCAAAACTTTCCTCTAATCGCCTTAAACTCCACAGTCCCTCACATAAAGCCAACACACTAGCTCCAAATAGCCTCAGGTTCTGGACGCTTATACAGGGAAGGAGGGGGGCGGGCCGGGGCGGGGCCTGGCCTGATGTCGGTAATCCACCTGATTAGAAAACAGCAGGATTAGAGATCAGGTGTCCCGGGAGGAAGCTCTAGCAGCTCATTGGAAGAGGGGATGGCTTTGGGAAAGATAGGGTACGATGGGATAGGGTTTAAGGGATAGGATTAGATTGAAGCCCTAGCGTGAAAGGATTTTTTCAGGGACTCACAAATTCCAAACAGCTCTCCAGCAGGGTCTCATCTCTGGCCTGACCCCACCCTACCCTTTCTTTCCTGTCTGAGTTCCCTCCTCACAGTCCCGATATCTGACCTGCTGACACTCGGACCCCAGGAGTAGTCAGAGCAGTCTGGCCCTGTAAAGTAGAAAAACCATCACTCTCCTCCCCACCTTCAGAGCCTCCTAAAATTACCATCTCCTCCAAGAAGCTCTCCCCAACTAAGGCCCTCATTTCTGCTATTTGGCACACAAGGGAGTGAGGAAGAGGAAAAGAGCTGATTTTGGTTATATTTGTGCATGTGTGTTGTGTTTTATGTGGCATTGCTCTTAATGTGTCTGTCTCTAGTCTTGCTCAGAGCTGGAGAAGGAAGGCAAAGAACATTGCAAACAACCTAAGCTTTTTGAGGGGGTTGGGGGGGGGGCGGCAAACACAGTTTCTATGTCTGAGCCAACAGGACAGACTCGGGTTCCCTGTCTCCCCCTCACTCACCTCCTGCTCCCTCCAAAACACAGGACTCACTGCAGAACTCTCCTCTGGTAGGAGGCAGTTTAGTTAGGGTCTAATGGAAGCAAAAGTGTCACTACACCTTCTCCACCAGTCCTGGACTGAAACACATCTGGAGTTGGGAACCTGACCTTAAGAGACCCATGTGGATTAGTGAGGGGCCAGGTTCCCTCATACTGCTCTTTGCCCTGCCCTCTGCTTCTGTGGCCAACCCTTCAGTCTTCCGGCAGATTCTGCTGTTTCATATCTGCAGAAGGAGGGGTAGGAGATTGCGGACAACATAGATTTCTTTGGCAGACACCATGTTCCCTCTACTCCACCCAAATATTAAACCTATCATCTGGAGAGCTGAGGTGTATAGGCAGACCACCTCACTAAGATGACTGCAAACAATCTGCCCTCACTTATTTACTTACTTCATATTGAAATTAATGTCTGCCTCCTCTTCTAGACTGTAAGCTTGTTACGGGCAGGGAATGTGTCTGTCCTATGGGTTCTCTCCCAAGCGCTTAGTAAAGTGCTTTGCACACAGGAGGCACTCCATCAATCCAACTGATTGACTGAAGGTGCAGAACTGCATGCACACTGGATAGAATTCAGTTTCTGGTACAATACCCGCCTTGTATCCTTCCAGCAGCGCACACTGCTATGAACTGGATTTCAGGCAGGAATCTGCACACCTCTGCTTCTCAGAGAGAAATAGGGGAGACACCCTGATCTCCTCCCGATATTAGAAACCACAAACATCCATAATGAGCCCAAAAATGTCCCTTCTCCGGAGAGTGAGTCAGAACTGTAGTCCTAGAGAGGCTAGCCCCATCGATAGAATTAAGGCCCCTGGGTCTTCTCAGTCCCAGAAAAATCAAACAGAACTAGCTACCTGTACAGAGACCAGGCCCCTGTTCTTCCATCAGTGGCATCGGCCTCATCACTCTTCTTCCCCCCATTATTCACACACACACACACACACACACACACACACACACACCCTCCCACTCCACACCCCTCATTCTCTTTGGGTGTGGATATATGCAATGTGGCTCAGTGGAAAGGGCACGGGCTTGGGGCTCAAAGGTCATGGGTTCAAATCCCTGGCTCTGCAGTTGTCAGCTGGGTGACTGGGGGGCAAGTCACTTAACTTCTCTGTGCCTCAGTTACCTCATCTGTAAAATGGGGATTAAGACTGTGAGCCTCACATGGGACACCTTGATTACCCTGTATCTCCCCAGTACTTAGAACAGTGCTCTGCACATAGTACGTGCTGACAAATAGCAATATTATTATTATTTGGGGTGCAATGTAGTCCATTCAGTAAGAGCGAAAAAGTTTGGGCAAACCCGCAGGAAAAGGGAGCAGGGTCCCAAAATGAATGAAAAGGGTTTGGGGCCAGATCTGCAAGGCCTGGGGTAACCACATTATAGGGAATGTAAGGCAAACTCTGGGTGGGGGTAACTTAGTACCAAAGAGGGTCGGGACCAGAGCTTCAAGGCAGAAGTGTCTGGACCGAAATGGAATGAGAGGGATTGGGGCTCAACCTGCATGGCAAAGTCTGTGGGCCAAACCTGGAACAAAAAGGGTTCAGGGCCAAACCTGCAAGGCAAAAGCTGCAGGCCCAACCTGAATGAAAACGTTTGGGGCCAAAGCTGTAAGGCAATCTTGAGGTGGCCCAAACTGCAACCAATAGGAATTAGGGTCAAATCTGCAAAGAAAAATACCAAAGAGTTCGGGGCCAAATCTGTAAGACAAAGACTTGGGGGGCAAACCTCCAAGGCAAAGGCTGTGGGCCCAAACTGGAACCAGAAACGGTTCAGGGACAAACACGCAAGGCAAAGGCTGCGGGGCTCAAACTAGAACCAAACCCTTCGGGTCCAAACCTGCCCGGCAACTCTAGGGTGCCCAAACTGGAATGAGAAGGGTTAGGGGCCCAATCTGCAAGACAAAGTCTGGGGTGTCCAAACTGGAACGAAAAAGGTTTGGGGCCAAACAGGCAAGGCAAAAATTGGAGGGAGCAAACCTCCAAGGCAAAGGCTGAGGGGCCCAAACTGGAACCAAAAAGGTTCCTGGCCAAACCTGCAAACAAAGGCTGCAGGGCCTAAAGTGGAACCAAAAGGGACTGGAGCCAAACCTGCAAGGCAAAGGCTGCAGGACCCAAACTGGAAACAAAAGCATTCTGGACCCAACCTGAACTGCAAAGTCTGAGGGACCTAAACTGGAATGAAAGGGGTTTGGGGCCAAACCTGCAAGGCAAGGCTGCGAGCCCATACTGGAATGAGAGTGGTTCGGAGCCAAACTTGCAAGGCAAAGGCTATGGGCACCAAACCTGAATGAAAAGGGTTCGGGGCCAACCTGCAAGGCAAAGACTGTGGGACCCAAACTGGAACCGAAAGGATTCGTGGCCTACATGCAAGGCAAAGCCTGCTGGGTCCTAAAGTGGAACCAAAGGGTTCAGGGACAAATCTGCAAGGCAAAGGCTGTGCGGCCCAAACTGAAATGAAAGGGGTTCGGGGCCAAACTTTCACAGCAAAGGCTGAGGGGGGCAAACCTGCAAGGCAAGGTCTGGGGGGCTAAACTGGTATCAAAAGTGTTCGCTGCCAATCCTGCGAAGGCAAAGCCTGTGGGGCCAAAGTGGAAGCAAAAGGGTTTGGTGGCCAAAGCTGCAAGGTAAAGGCTGCGGGGCCAAACCTGAACAAAAAGGGTTAGGGGTTAAACTGCAAGGCAAAGTCTGAGGGACCCAAACTGAAACGAAATGGGATCAGGGCCAATCCTGCAAGGCAAATTCTAAGTGGGCCACACTGCAACAAAAACGGTTGAGGACCATACCTGCAAGACAAACTCTAAGGGTCCCCAGCTGGAAATAGAAGGATTTAGGGCCAAACCTGCAGGCAAAGGAAGGGCGGGGGCCCAAACCTGCAATGCAAACTCTATGGGGCCCAAATGGAAACAAAAGCCTTCAGGGTCAAACATGCAAGGCAAAGGTTGCGGGACCCAAACTGGAACCGAAAGTTTCTGGGCCAAACCTGCAAGGCAAGGCTGCAGAGCCCAAACAGGTATGAAAAAGGTCCAGGGACAAACTTCCAAGGCAAAGGCTGTGGGGCCCAAAGCTGAACAAAAAGGGTTTGGGGCCAAACTTGCAGGAACCAAACCTGAAAGAAAAGCATTCGGGGACAAACCTGCAAGGCAAACTCTACGGGCCCAAACTGGAACCAAAAGAGTTTGCGGCCAAAACTGCATCGCAAAGGATCGGGGGCAAACCTGCAAGGCAAAGGGCTGCAGGATCCAAAGTGAAACCCAAAGGCTTCAGGCCCAACTTGCAAAGGGCAGAGTCTGAGAGACCCAAACTGAAATGAAAACGGATAGTTGACAAACCTGCAAGCAATCTCTTGGAGGGCTTAACTGGAACAATGAGGGTAGGGAGACAAACCTGCAAGGGAAAGCCTGCGGGGCCAAACCTGAACGAAAAGAGATCGTGGCCAAATTGTAAGGTAAACTCTAGGGGGTCCCAAACTGGAATCAAAAGGATTTGGGGCAAACCTGCAAGGCAAGGGCCGTGGGGCCCAAACCTGAACAAATAGGGTTCGGCGCCAAAGCTGCAAAGCTAAGGATTGGGGGACAAATCTGCAAGGCATACTCTAGGAGGCGCAACTGTAACCAAAGGGGTTCGGAGCCAAACCTGCAAGGAAAAAACTGCAGGACCAAAAGTGGAACAAAAAGCATTCCGGGCCTAACCTGTAAGGAAAAGATTGCGGGGCCCCATCTGGAATGAAAAGGGTTTGGGGCCAAAACTGCAAGGCAAAGGCTGCAGGGACAAAACTGGAACGAAAAGGGTTCTGGGCCAAACGTGCAAGGCAAAGGCTTGCAGGGCCCAAACTGAAATGAAACTGGTTGGGGGCCAAACCTGGAAGGTAAACTCTCGGGGGGCCAAACTGGAACAAAAAGGGTTGGGCCATCAAACCTGCAAAGCAAAGGCTGCTGGCCCAAACCTGAACGAAAGGGGTTTGGTGCCAAATCTGCAAGGCAAACTCTAGGGGCCCAAACTGGAACCCAAAGGGTTCGGGGCAAAATGTGCAAGCAAAGGTTGCAGGACCCAAACTGAAATGAAACTGTTGGGGCCAAACCTAGAAGGTAAACTCTCGGGAGCCCAAACTGGAACAAAATGGGTCGGGCAGCAAACCTGCAAGGCAAAGGCTGCTGGGCCCAAAACCCTCCACCTCTTCCCTTCCCATCCCCACAGCACTGTACTGGTCCGCTCAACTGTATATATTTCCATTACCCTATTTATTTGTTAATGAATTGTACATCGCCTTGATTCTATTCAGTTGCCATTGTTTCTACGAGATGTTCTTCCCCTTGACTCTATTTATTGCCATTGTTCTCATATGTCTGTCTCCCCCGATTAGACTGTAAGCCCGTCAAACGGCAGGGACTGTCTCTATCTGTGCCGACTTGTTCATCCCAAGCGCTTAGTACAGTGCTCTGCACATAGTAAGCGCTCAATAAATACTATTGAATGAATGAATGAAAAGAGTTTGGTGCCAAATCTGCAAGGCAAACTCTAGGGGGCTCAAACTGGAACCAAAAAGGGTTCGGGGCAAAACGTGCAAGGCAATGGTTGCAGGGCCCAAACTGGATCGAAAAGGTTTAGGGTCAAACCTGCAAGGCAAAGGCTGCGGGACCCAAACTAGAACGAAAAGGGTTTGGGGCCCACCCTGTAAGGCAACGGCTGGGGATCCAACTGGAACCAAAAGGGTTCCGGGTCAAACCTGCAAGGCAAAAGGCTGGGACGGACAACCTGCAAAGCAAAGGATGTGGAGCGCAAACTGAAAACAAAAAGGGTTCAGGGCTAAATCTGCAACAGAAAAGGCTGGGAGGTGCAAACATGGAAGTAAAAGACTGTGGGGTCCAAACTGGAACCAAAAAGGGTTTGGGGACAACCTGCAAGACAAAGGCTCAAGGGGCAGACTTTGCACGGCAAAGTATCCGGGGCTTAACCCTGCAAGGCCAAAGGCTGCAGGGCCCAAACTGGAACGAAAAGTGTTTGGGGCCAAACCTGCAAGGCAAGCTGTGGGGCTCAAACTGGAATGAAAATTAGTTTGGGGACAAACTTCAAGGCAAAGCCTGAGGGATGCAAACTGGAATCAAAAGAGTTCGGGGACGAACCTGCACCGCAAAGACTGCGGGAGCCAAAGTGGAAAGAAAAGGCTTCAGGTCAAAACCTGCAAAGGGCAAGGCTGCGGCAACCAAAACTGAAAAGAAAAGGTTCGGGCCAAAGCTGCAAGACAAACTCTAGGGGGTCCAAACTGGTACCAAAAGGATTCAGGGACCAACCTGCAAGGCAAACTCTTGGAGGGGCCAAACTGTACCAAAAGGGTTCCGGGCCAACTGCAAGGCAAAGGCTGCAGGACCCAAACTGAAACAAAACAGGTTGGGGCCACCCTGCAAGGCAAACTCTGGGTGGCCACACTGGAACAAAAAGCGTTGGGGACCAAACCTGCAAGGAAAGGCTGTGGGGGTCAAAACCTGCAAGGAAAAAGCTGTGGGTCAAAACCTGCATGAAAGCTTTCAGGCCCAAACATGCAACCAAAATCTAGGGGCCCAAACTGGAACCAAAAGGGTTCAGGGCCAAACCTGAAAGGCAAAGGCTGCAGGGCCCAAACTGGAACCAAAAGGGTTTGGGACCTAAGCTGCAAGACAAAGGATGGGGGCGTATGCCTGCAAAGCCAAAGGCTATGGGGCCAGTAGTGGAAACAAAAGGGTTCCGGCCCAACCTGCAAGGCAAAGTCTGTTGGAACCCAAACTGGAAACGAAAAGGTTCGGGGCCAGACCTGCAAGGCAAAGGCTGCGAGGCCCAACCTGAACGAAGTGATCGGAGCCCAAACCTGCCAGGTAATCTCTAGGATGCCCAAATTGGAACCAAAAGGCTTTGGGGCCCAAAACATGCAAGGCAAAGACCGCAGGGACCAAAATGTAGCCAAACAGGTTTGGGGCCAGAGCTGCAAGGCAATGCCTCCAGGGCCCAAACCGGAACGAAAAGGGGTTGGGCACAAACCTGCAAAGCAAAGCTGTGGGGGTCAAACCTGCAAGGCAAAGCCTGCAGGGCCGAAACTGGGAATGAAAAGCGTTCGGGGTCAAACCTGCAAGGGAAAGACTGTGAGGCCCAACTAGAACCAAAATGGTTAGGGGCCAAACCTGCAAGACAAAGGTGAGGGGCCATATCAGAACAAAAAGCGTTCAGGGTTCACACCTACAAGACAACTCTAGGGGTCCAAACTGGAACCAAAAGGACTCGGGGCATTACTGCAAAGCAAACTCTTTGTGGGGGGCAAGCTGGTACCCAAAGGGTTCAGGTCTCAGACGTACAAGGCAAGGGCTGCGGGGCCCAAATCTGAATGAAAAGGGTTCGGGGCCACGAGTGCAGGGCAAATTCTAGGGGGCCCAAAGTGGAACCAAAAGGGTTTGGGGCCAAACATCCAAGGGAAAGGCTGTGGGGTCCAAACTGGAACCAAAAACTACAGGGCCAAACTGCAAGGCAAAGGCTGTGGGACGCAAACTGGAATCGAAAGGTTCGGGGCCGAGTCTGCAATGCAAAGGCTGCAGGGCCAAAAGTGGAAGGAAAAGGTTTCAGGTCAAAACCTGCAAGGCAAAGGCTGCAGGACCAAAACTGAAAAGAAAAGTGTTCGGGGCCACACCTGCAAGGCAAAGCCTGTGGGGCCTAAACTGGAACCAAAAGTGTTCGGGGTCCAACATTCAAGGCAAAGTCTGTGGGCCCAAACAAGAACAAAAAGGGTTTGGGGCCAAACCTGCAAGGGAAAGGCTGCCTGGCCCAAGCTGGAACGAGAAGGGCTCGGAGCCAAACCCTGCAAGGCAAATTCAATCATAGTATTTACTGATGCTTACTATGTGCAGAGCACTGTACTAAGTGCTTGGCATGTACAAATCGGCAACAGATAGAGACAGTCCTGCCAATGACAGGCTTACAGTCTAATCGGGGGAGTCAAGGCAAAGGCAAAGCAAAGGCAAGGCAAAGGCTGTGGGTCCCAAACCTGATAAAAAGTGTTCGGGTCCAAGCCTGCAAGGCTAATTCTAGGGGTCCCAAACTGGAACCAAAAGGGTTTGGGACATTACCTGCAAGGCAAACTCGGGTCGGAAGTGGGGCAAAGCTGGTACCAAGAAGTGTTGGGTCCAGACCTTCAAGGCAAGCTGCAGGACCCAAACTGAAATGAAAAGGGTTCAGGACCAAACCTGAAAGGCCAAACTCTTGGAGGGGCCAAACTGGTACAATAGGTTCTGGGTCAACCTGCAAGCCAAAGGCTGTGGACCCAAACTGAAACAAAACGGGTTTTGGGGCAAACCTGCAAGGCAAAATCTAGGGGCGGTCACACTGGAACAATTAGGGTTGCGGGCCATATGTGCAAGGCAAGGCTGCGGGGCCTAAACTGGAAGCAAAAGGTTCCGGGCCCAAACCTGCTAGCTGGAGGCTGCGGCGCCCAATGGTACTAAAAAGGATTAGGGGGAAAAGCTGCAAGGCCAGGATTGGGGGCCAAACCTGCAAGGTAAAGATGGTGGAATCCAAAATGGAACTAAAAAGGTTCCAGGCCCAACCTGCAAGGCAAAGGCTACGGGGCCCAAACCTGATTCATTCATTCATTCATTAGTTCATAGTATGTACTGAGCGCTTACTATGTGCAGAGCACTGTACTAAGTGCTTGGAATGTACAGTTCGGCAACAACACAGAGACAGTTCCTGCCAATGACGGGCTCACAGTCTAATCGGGGGGGAGACAGACAGACAGAAACAAGGCACATAATCACGATAAATAGAATCAAGGGGATGAACACTTATTAACAAAATAAATAGGGTAATAAAATATATACAAATGAGCACAGTGCTGAGGGGAGGGGGAGGGGAAGGGAAGGGTGAGGAGCGGAGGGAAATGGGGCTTAACTGAGGGAGTGGGGAGGGGGAAAGGGGAGGGCGCAGAGGGCGGAGGGGAGCAGAGAGGGAGCAGAGGGAGCAGAGGGAAAAGGGGTAGCTCAGTCTGGAAGGCCTCTTAGAGGAGTTTGAGCTTGGAGTTGAGCTTAGAGGAGTAGAGTTTGGAAGAGGGGAAGAGAGTTAGTTTGGCGGAGGTGAGGAGGAAGGGCATTCCAGGACAGCAGTAGGACATGGGCCAGAGGTCCTCAGCGGGATAGGCTTTGAACTGGGGACTGTGAGGAGGTGAGCTGCAGAGGAGCGGAGTGTGCGGGGTGGGCAGTAGAAAGAGAAGGGAGGTGAGGTAGGAGGAGGCAAGGTGATGGAGAGCCTTGAAGCCCAGAGTGAGGAGTTTTTTGTTTCGTACGGAAGTTGATAGGAACCACTGGAGGTTTTTAAGGAGCGGAGTGCCATGCCCAGAGCGTTTCCACAGGAAGATGATCTGGGCAGCAAAAGGAAGAATAGACTGGAGTGGGAAGAGACAGGAGGAAAGGAGATCAGAGAGAAGGCTGACACAATAATCCAGCCGGGATATTATGAAAGCTGGTACCAGTACGATAGTCATTTGGATGGAGAGGAAAGGGCAGATCTTGGCGATATTGTAAAGGTGAGACTGGCAGGCGTTGGTGACAGATTGGATGTGTGGGTGAATGAGAGAGCTGAGTCAAGGATGACACCAAGGTTGCGGGCTTGAGAGATGGGAAGGATGTTCGTACCGTCCACAGTGACAGGGGACTCAGGAAGAAGACCGGATTTGGGAGGGAAGATAAGGAGCTCAGTTTTGAACATGTTGAGTTTTAGGTGGCGGGCAGACATCCAAGTGGAGACATCCTGGAGGCAGTAGGAGATACGAGCCTGAAGGGAGGGGGAGAGAACAGGGGAGGAGATGTAGATTTGGGTGTCATCTGCATAGAGATGATAGTTGAAACTGTGGGAGCGAATGAGATCACCAAGGGAGTGAGTATAGATGGAGAACAGAAGAGGGCCAAGAACTTAACCCTTGAGGAACCCCTACAGTTAGTGGATGGGTGGGGGAGGAGGAACCCGTGAAGGAGACCGAGAATGAACAGCCAGAAAGACAAGAGGAGAAGCAGGAGAGGATGGAATCCGTGAAGCCAAGGTGAGATAAGGCGTGGAGGATAAGGGGATGGTCGACAGTGCCAAAGGCAGCTGAGAGGTCGAGGAGGATTAGGATAGAGAAGGAGCTATTGGATTTGGCAAGAAGGAGGTCATGGGTGACCTTTGAGAGAGCAGTCTCGGTAGAGTAGAGGGGACGGAAGCCAGATTGGGACGGAAGCCAGATTGGAAGGGGTACAGGAGAGAGTTGGAGCTGAGGAATTCAAGGCAGCAAGTGTAGGCGACTTGTTCTAGGAGTTTGGAAAAGAAGGATAGGAGGGAGATAGGGCAATAACTGGAAAGGGAAGTGGGGTCGAGAGAGGGTCTTTTTGGGATGGGGGAGACATAGGTATGTTTGAAGGCAGAGGCGAAAGAAGCCATTGGAGAATGAGTAGTTAAAGATAGAAGTTAAGGAAGGAAGGAGGGAAGGGGCAGTGTTTATAAGGTGAGCGGGAATTTTCATTCATTCAATGGTATATATTGAGCGATTACTATGTGCAGAGCACTGTACTAAGTGGTGTGGAATGTACAATTCGTTAATAGATAGAGACAATCCCTGCCCATTGACGGGTTTAGGGTCCGAAGCACAGGTGGAGGGGATGGCACTTTGCGAGGAGGGAGGGGTTTCAGGGCCAAATCCACAAGGCAAACTCTGGCAGGGGCAAACTGGTACCACAAGTGTTTAGGGCCAAACCTGCATGGCAAAGGCTGTGGGGCCTTAACTGGAACCAAAAGGGTTCGGGGCCAAACATGCAAGGCAAAGGCTGTGGAGCACAAACTGCAACGAAAAGGGTTCAGGGCCAAACCTTCATTGAAAAGACTGCGGGGTCAAAACTGGAATGAAAATGGTTCGGGGCCAAAGCTGCAAGGCAAAAGCAGGGGGTCTCGAAACGGGAACGAAAAGGATAAGGAGCCAAACCTCAAAGGCAAAGGCTGTGGGCCCCAAACTGAAACAAAAAGGGTTCGGGGACAAACCGGCAAGGCAAAGCTGTGGGGCGCAAACTGGAACAAAAGGTAATTGCGGCCAAACCTGCAAGGCAAAGGCTGAGGGGCCAGGACTGGAACGAAAATGGTTCGGGATCAAACCTGCAAGGCAAAGGCAGGGGGGAGCCAACCTACAAGGCAAAGGCTGCAGGGCCCACATTGGAAAGAAAGGGGTATGGGGCCAAACATGCAAGACAAAAGCGGGGCCCCAAACTGAAAAGGAAAATGGTTTGGGCCAAACCTGCAAGGCAAATATTGCGGGGCCAAATTGGAACAAAAAACTTTAAGGGCCAAACCTGGAGGGCAAAGCCTGCGGGACACAAACTGGAACGAAAAGGGTTCGAGCCAAACCTGCAAGGTAAAAAGCGAGGTCCAACTTGGAATGAAAACGGTTCGGGGCCAAACCTGCACATCAAAGGCTACGGCTTCCAAACTGGAACGAAAAGGTTTAGGCGTTAAAACTGAAAGGCAAGAGTATGGGGGCCCAAACTGGAACGAAAAGGGTTCGGGGCCAGAAATTGCAAGGCAAAGGCTGTGGTGCCCAAACTGAAAACAAAAAGAGGTCGGGGCCAAACCTGTGAGAAAAAAAGCTGCATGGCCCAAACTGGAATGAAAAAGGGTTCAGGGCCAAATCTACAAGGGAAAGGCTGCGGGGGCCCCAACTGGAACGAAAAAGCATTCGGGCCAACCCTGCAACACAAAGGCTAGGTGGACAAACCTGCAAAGCAAAGGGTGCGGGCCCAAATTAGACCAAAAGGGTTTGGGGCCAAACCTTCAAGGCAAAGGCTGCAGGGCCCCAATGCTAAGGCTGTGGGACCCAATCTGGAACGACAAGATTTCAGGGCCAGGCCTGCAAGGCAGAGGCTGGGTGGGAAAATCTGGAAGGCAGAGTCAGGGAAGCCCAAACTGGAAGAAAAAGGGTTCGGGCCAAACCTGCAAGTTGAGGTCTGGGGGGCCCAAACTTGAAAGAAAAGGATTAAGGGCCAAACCTGCAATGTAAAGGCTATGGGGCCAAACTGGAAAGAAAACGGCTCAGGGCCAAACCTGCAAGGCAAAGGCTGCAGGGTCCACACTGGAACAAAATGTGTTTGGGACAAAACCCGCCAGGCAAAGACTGGGGGCTCCAAATTGGAACAAAAAGCTTTGGGGGCCAAATCTGGAGGGCAAAGGCTGCAGGGGCCAAACTGGAACAAAAAGAGTTTGGAGACAAACCTGCAAGGCAAAGTCTGCCTGGCTCAAACAGGAATGAGAAGGATTCAGGGCCAAACCTGCAAGGCAAAGGCTGCGGGGCCCAACCTGGAATTAAAAGGGTTCAGGGCCCACCCTGGAAGATAAGGGCTTGGGGGGGGCAAAACTGGAAGCAAAAACTGGGGGACCCAAAATGGAGCAAAAAGGGTTCAGGGCAGGCCTACAAGACAAAGGTTGGAGGGGGCAACCTGCCAAGGAAAAGCAAGGTGGCCCAAAGTGGAACGAGAAGGTTTTGGGGCCAGGCCTTTCATTCATTCATTCAATAGTATTTATTGAGCGCTTACTATGTGCAGAGCACTGTACTAAAGCGCTTGGAATGAACAAGTCGGCAACAGATAGAGACAGTCCCTGCCGTTTGACGGGCTTACGTCTAATCGGGGGAGACAGACAGATTGAGAACAATGGCAATAAATAGAGTCAAGGGGAAGAACATCTCGTAAAATCAATGGCAACTAAATAGAATCGAGGCGATGCACATTTCAATAACAAAATAAATAGGGGTAATGAAAATATATACAGTTGAGCAGACGAGTACAGTGCTGAGGGGATGGGAAGATAGAGGAGGAGGAGCAGAGGGAAATGGGGGAAAAGAGGGTTAAGCTGCGGAGAGGTGAAGGGGGCGGTAGAGGGAGTAGAGGGAGAAGGGGAGCTCAGTCTGGGAAGGCCTCTTGGAGGAGGTGAGTTTTAAGTAGGGTTTGGAAGAGGGGAAGAGAATTAGTTTGGCGGAGGTGAGGAGGGAGGGCATTCCAGGACCGCGGGAGGACGTGGCCCAGGGGTCGATGGCAGGTTAGGCAAGACCGAGGGACGGTGAGGAGGTGGGTGGCGGAGGAGCGGAGCGTGTGTGGTGGGCAGTAGAAAGAGAGAAGGGAGGAGAGGTAGGAAGGGGCAAGGTAATGTAGAGCCTTGAAGCCTAGAGTGAAGAGTTTTTGTTTGGAGCGGAGGTTGATAGGCAACCACTGGAGGTGTTTAAGCAGGGGAGTGACATGCCCAGAGTGACATGCCCAGTTTCCTTCCAGGCCTGGAAGGAAACAGCGGGGTGTCCAATCTCGAAGGCAGAGGCGAGGGCCAAACCTAGAACAAGAAGTGTTCGGGGCCAGGCCTGGAAGGCAAAGGCCCGGGGAGGCCAACCACCAACGAGTAGGGTTTGGGGCCAGGCCTGGAAGGAAACGGTGGGGGTGTCCAACCTCTATGGCAAAGGCGGGGGCCAAACCTGGAATGAGAAGGCTTTGAGGCCAGGCCTGGAAGGCAGTGGCAGGGTGGGCCCAACCTGGAATGAGAAAGGTTCCGGGCCAGGCCTGGAATCAAAGGCGGCGGTGGGGGTGCGGGAGGGCAACCTGGAATGAGAGGTCTTCGGGGCTAGGTCGGGAAGGTAAAGGCTGGGGGGCCAAAGTTGGAACATAAAGGCTTAGGGGCCAGGCCAGGAAGGCAAAGGGTGGGGCGGAGGTGGGGGAGGCAAACCTGGAACGCAAAGGCTTCGGGTCAAGCCGGGAAGTCAAAGGCTGGGGGAAACCTGGAACACCTTTAAGGAAATTACCTAGCCCAGAAGAGCCCCTACTAAGCAAGCCAGAAAGCAGATACAAAGTTACCCCCAACTCCACATCTCCTCTTATCCTTCATTCCTCTTATCCTCCTAAAATCCACAACCCCTCCCACTGAAGCCATACACTCAACTCCATATATCCTCAAACTCTGGTGCTTACATAGGGTGGGGGAGAGGGGAGGGGCAGGGGCCCGGCCTGACCTCAGTAATCCACCTGATTGGAAACAGCTGGGTTAGAGATCAGGTGTCCCTGGAGGGAGCCCTAGCAGCTCATTGGAAGAGGGGATGGCTTTGGGAAAGATAGGGTACGATGGGATAGGGGATAAGGGATAGGATTGGATTGAATCTCTAGCATGAAAGGATTTGACCAAGGAAACACAAATTCCAAACAGCTCTCCAGGGGTTTCATCTCTGTCCTGACCCCTGCCCTACCTTCCTTTCCTGTCTGAGTTCCCTCCTCACAGTTCCCACATCCGACCTGATGACCCTGGACCCCAGGAGTAGTCAGAGCAGTCTGGCCCTGTAAAGCAGAAAAACCATCACTCTCCCACCTTCAGAGCCCTATTCAAATCACATCTCCAAGATGTCTTCCCCAAATAAGCTCACATTTCTGCTATTTGACATACAAGGGAGTGAGAGAAGAGGAAAAAGCTGATTTGGGTTTTATTTTGTGCACGTGGGCTGTGTTTTAATGTTTCATTGCTCTTAATGTGTCTGTCTCTTGTCTTTCTCAGAGTTGGAGAAGGAGGCATAGAAGATTGCAGACAACCTAGTTTTTTTTGAGGAGGTTGGGGGGCAAATACCTTTTCTATGTCTGAGCCAACAGGACAGACCCGTGCTCCCCTTCTCCCCAACACCCACCTCCTGCTCCCTCCACAACACAGGAATCACTGCAGAGCTCTCCACTGCGTAGGAGGCAGTATAGTTTGGGTCTAATGGAAGCAAAATGTCGCTACACCTTCTTCCACCAGTCCTGACTGAAACACATCTGGAGTTGTGGAACCTGGCCTTAAGAGACACACGTGAATTAATGAGGGGCAAGGTTCCCTCACCCTGACCTTTGCCCTGCCCTCTGCTTCTGTGGCCATACCCTTCAGACTTCTTCAGATTCTACTGTTTCATAGCTGGAGAAGGAGGGGTAGGAGATTGCAGATGAGATAGATTTCTTTGGCAGATACCATTTTCCCTCTCCTCCACCAAACATTAAACCTATCACCCGAAGAGGTGAGGGTTAAAGGCAGACCGCCTCACTAAGATGACTGCAACAATCTGCCCTCATTCATTTATGTATTCACGGATTTAAATTGATGTCTGCCTCCCTTCTAGACTGTAAACTTGTTATGGGCAGGGAATGTGTCTGTCTTACGGGGACTCTGCCAAGTGCTTAGTACAGTGCTCTGCACACAGGAGGCACTCCATCAATCCAATTGATTGACTGATGGTGCAGAACTGCATGCACACTGGATAGAATTCAGTTTCTGGTACAATACCTGCCTTCTATCCTCCCAGGCCAAACCACTATGAACTCGATTTCAGGTAGGAATCTGCACAACTCTGCTTCTCAGAGAGAAACAGGGGAGACACCCTGATCTCCTCCTGATATTAGAAACCACAAACTTCCACAAAGAGCACAAAAGAGTCCCTTCTCCAAAGAGTGAGGCTGTGCAGTGACCCTGCAGTCAGGACTGTAGTCCCAGAAGCCTTGACCTATCTATAGAATTATCTTCTCAGTCCCCGGCAAACCAGACAGAGCTAGCTTCCTGCACAGAGCCCAGGTCCCTGTTCTCCCATGAGTGGCATCAGCCTCATTACTCTTCTTCCCCCTTTTATTCACACACACACACACACACACCTTACCCTACAACCCCCTTTCTTTTTGGGGTAGCAATGCAGTCCATTCAGTAAGACGAAAAAGGGTACAGGGCAAACCTGCAAGGCAAAATCTAGGGGGCCAAAACTGTATCCAAAAGGGTTCAGGGCCAAACCTGCAAGGAAAAGGCTGCAGGACCCAAACTGGGACCTAAAGCCTTCCAGGCCAACTGCAAGGCCAAGGTTGCGGGGCCCACCCTGGAATGAAGACAGTTCTGGGCCTAACCTGCAAGGCAAAGGCTGACCGGCCCAAACAGGAACGAGAAGGATTGGGGGGCAAAACCTGTAAGGTAAAGGCTGCAGGGTCCAAACTTGAACAAGAAGCTTTTGGGGCCAAACCTGCAAGGCAAAGCTGTGGGGCCCAAACTGGAACCAAATGGGTTCGGGGCTAAACCTGCAAAGCAAAGGCTCGGGGTCACACCTGCAAGGCAAAGACAGCGGGGCCCCAGCTGGAACCAAAAGGTTTTGGGGCCAAACCTGCAAGCAAAGGCCTGCGGGGCCATTACTGGAAACAAAAGAGTTTGGGGCCAAATCCGCAAAGCAAAGCCTGGGGGGGCAAACCTGCAAAGCAAAGACTGTGGGGACCAAACTGGAACGAAAAGTGTTCAGGGCCAAACCTGCAAGGCAAAGGCTGCGGGACCCTAATGGCAAGCATATGTGTTTGGGGCCAAACCTGCAAGGCAAAGGCTGCAGGTCCTAAACTGGAACCACAAGGTTTCGGGGCTAAAGCTGCAAGCCAAAGGCTTCAGGGCCAAAACCGGAACAAAAAGAGTTATGGGCCAAACCTACAAGGCTAACTCTAGGGGGCCCAAACTGGAACCAAAAGGGTTCAGGGCCAAAGATGCATGGCAAAGGCTGTGGGGCCTAAACTGTAATGAAAAGGGTTGGGAGCCAAACCTGCAAGGCAAAGGCTGGGGGACAAAGCTGAAAGGCAAAGCCTGCCTGGCCTAAAATGGAACGAGTAGGGTTTGGGGCCCAAACTGCAGGGCATAGGCTGCGGGACCGATACTGGAACAAAAAGGGTTGGGGGCCATACTTCAAGGAAAAGGCTGAGGGGCTCAAACCCCAAACGAAAAGGGTTCAGGGCCCAACCTGCAAGGCAAAGGCTGCGGGGCCCAAACTGGAACCAAATGGGCTTGGGACCAAAACCTGAAAAGCAAAGGCTGTGGCGTGGGGTGGGGGCACACCTGCCAGGCAAAGGCTGTGGAGCCCAAACTGGAAACAAAAGTGTTGGGGCCAACCTGCAAGGCAAAGGCTGTGGGGCCCAAACCTGAACGAAAAGCGTTCGGGACCAAACCTTCAAGGCAAAACCTGCCTGGCCCAAAATGGAACGAGAAGAGTTTGGGGCCCAAACTGCAGGGCAAAGGCTGTGGGACCCACACTGGAACAAAAAGAGTTGGGGGCCATACTTGAAAGGCAAAGTCCACAGGGCCCAAAACACAACCAAAAGGGTTCGGGGCCAATCCTCTAAGGCAACTCTAGGGGGTCCTAACTTGGAGTTAGAAGGATTTGGGGCCAAACCTGCAAGGCAAAGGCTGCCTGGCCCAAACTGGAATGAGATGGCTTGGGGCCAACCCTGTAAGGCAAAGGCTGCGGGCCCAAAGCTGAACGAAAAGCATTCAGAGCCAAACCTGAAAGGCAAACTCTAGGGGGCCCAAACTGGAACCAAAAGGAGTCATGGCCAAACCTGCGAGACAAAGGCTGAGGGCCCAAACTGGGATAAAAATGATTCACGTTCAAAGCTGCAAAGCCAAGAATGGGAGAGCAAACCTGCATGGCAAAGGTGCGCGGCCCAAAGTGAAACCAAAAGGGTTCCGGGCCCAACCTGCAAAAGGCAAAGTTTGAGGGACCCAAAGTGGAACCAAAAGGGTTCGTGCCAAACCTCAAGGCAAACTATTGGGTGGCCAAACTGGTACCAAAAGTGTTTGTGGCTAAACCTGCAAGGCAAAGGCTGCAGGACCCAACTGAAACAAAAGGGTTCGGTGACAAACCTGCAAGGCAAACTCTGGGGGTGCTAAACTGGAAGAAAAAGCATTGGGAACCAGTGCAGACAAAGGCTGCAGGGCCCAAACCTGAATGAAAGGGGTTCAGGTACAAATGTGCAAGGCAAACTCTAGGGGTTCCAAATTGGAACCAAAAGTGTTTGGAAGTGAACAAAAAGAGTTCGTGGGCCAATCTGCAAGGCACTTGCTTCCTTGCCCACACACCAACTAGACGTGTTCGGGGCAAAACCTGCAAGGCAAAGGCTGCAGGGCCCCAAACGTCACCGAAAAGGTTCAGGGCAAAACTTGCAAAACAAACTTTAGGGGCCCAAACTGGTACCAAAGGTGTTCGGGGACAAATCTGTTAAGTAAAAGCTATGGTACCCAAACTGAAAAGAAAAGGATACAGGGACCAACTTGAAAGGCAAAGTCTGGTGGGGACAAACTGGACCAAAAAGGGTTGGGGGCCAAATCTGCAAGGCAAAGGCTTCGGGCCCCAAACCTGAACAAAAATGGTTTGGGGACAAACCTGCAAAGCAAACTCTATGGGGCCCAAACTGGATACCAAAGGCTTTGGGGCCAAACCTGCAAGAGAAAGGCTGCGGGGCCTAAATTGGAACAAAAAGGGATCAGGGCAAAACCTGCAAGGCAAAGGCTGTGGGGCCTAGTCCGAACAAAAAGGGTTTGGGGCCAAACCTTCAAGGCAAAGGCTGCGGTGCCCAAACTGGTACCAAATGGGTTCGGGGCCAAACCTGCAAAGCAAACCCTTGGGGGAGCACACCTGCAAGGCAGAGCCGCGGGGCCCAAACTGAGACCAAAAGGGTTCAGGGCCAAACCTGCAAGCAAAGGCTGCAGGGCCCAATGGGAAACAAAAGAGTTTGGGGCCAAACCTGCAAAGCAAAGACTCGGGGTCAAACCTGCAAGGCAAAGGCTGCGGGGCCCAAAATGGAATGAAAAGGGTTCAGGGAAAGAGAAGGGTTCGGGACCAATCTGCAAGGGAAAATCTGGGGGACACAAATTGGAACGTAAAAGGTTTGGGCCTTTTACAACCTACCTTGTAGGTTTGGCCCCAAACCCTTTTAGTTCCACTTTGGGCCCCGCAACCTTTGCTTTGCTGATTGGGCCCCAAACCCTTCTCGTTCCATTTTGGGCCCCCTAGAATTTGCCTTACAGCTTTGGCTCCTAACCCTTTTGTTTCCAGTTTTGGTCCTGCAGTTTTTGCCTTGCAGGTTTGGGCCCGGACCATTTTGGCTCCATTTTGGGCCTCCTAGAGTTTGCCTTGTCCTGAAGACTTTTGTATCTACTTTGGGCCCTGCAGCCTTTGACTTGAAGGTTTGCTCCCCCAACCTTTGCCTTGCATGTTTGGCCCCAAACCTGAATGAAAAGTGATGGGGGCCTATCTAGCAGGGCAAACTCTGTGGGAGCCAAACTGGAACAAAAATGGTTTGGGGCCATACCTGCAAGGGAAAGGATGCGGGGCCCAAACCTGATTGAAAAGTGTTGGGGGGCAAACCTGCAAGGCAAAGGAAGCAGGGCCAAACTTGAACAAAAAGGGTTCTGGGCCAATACTCCAAGTTAAACTCTAGGGGGCCCAAACAGGAATGAAGTGATTTCTGGACCAAACCTGCAAGGCAAAGGCTGCGGTGCCCAAACTGGTACTAAAAACTTAGGGGAAAACCTGCAAAGCAAGGAATGTCGGGGGCAAACCTGCAAGGCAAAGCTGTGGGGCTTAGTCTGGAAACAAAAGGGTTCGGGGCCAAAGCTGCAAAGAAACTCTAGGAGGTCCAAACTGGTACCAAAATGGTTCCGCGCCCAAACTGCAAAGCAAAGGCTACGGGAACCAAACTGAAACGAAATGGATTGGGGGCAAACCTGGAAGGCAAACTCTGGGGGGGGCCAACCTGAAACAAAAAGGATGGGGGGGCCAAACATGCAAGGCAAAGGCAGCAGGGCCCAAACCTGAACGGAAAGGTTTCTGTACCAAAACAACAAGGCAAACTCTAGGCAGCCCCAACTGGAACAAAAAGGTTTCAGGGCCAAATCTGCAAAGCAAAGGGTGTAGGACCCAAACTGGAACCAAAAGAGTTAGGGGTCAAAGCTACAAGGCAAGGGATGGCGGGGGCAAACCTGTAAAGCAAAGACTGTGGAGCCCAAAGTGAAACCAAAATGATTCCGGGCCCAACCCGCAAGGCAAAATCTGTGGGGCCTAAACAGGGACGAAAAGTGTTTGGGGCCCAACCTGCAAGGCAAAGGCTGCGGGCCCAAACCCGAACGAAAAGCATTCGGGACCAAACCTGTGTGGCAAACTCTAGGGCGCCCAAACTGGAACCAAAAGGGATCAGGCCAAACCTGCAAGGCAAACTCTGCGGGGGCCAAAGGGGTATCAAAAGTGTTCGGGACCAAACCTGCAAGGAAAAGCCTGCAGGACCCAAACTTAAACGAAAAGCCTTCATGGAGAAACCTGGATGGCAAACTCTGGGTGGGCCAAACAGGAATAAAAAGGGTTGGGAGCCAAACCTGCAAGGCACAGTCTGTGGGGCCCAAACTTGATCAAAAAGAGTTTGGGGCCAAACTCCAGGGAACCAGATGGATTTGGGGCCAGACCTGCGGGGCCTAAACTGGATCCAGAAGTGCTCGGGGCCCAACCTGCAGGGTAAAGACTGCGAGGACCAAACTGATACGTAAAGTGTTCGGGGCCAAACCTGCAAGGCAAAAGCTGTGGAGCCCAAACTGGAACCAAAATAGTTCGGGGTCAAACCTGCAAAGCAAAGGCTGAGGGGGCAAACCTGCAGGGCTAAGGCTGCGGGGCCCAAACTGAAATGAAATGGGTTTGGGGCCAAACCTGCAAGGCAAAGGCTGTGGGACCCAAACTGGAAACAACGGCGTTCCGGGCCCAGCCTGCATGACAAAGTCTGTGGGACCCAACCTGGACTGAAAAGGGATCGGGGCCAAACCTGGAAGGCAAAGGTTGCCTGGTCCGAACTGAAACGAGAAGGGTTAGGGGTCAAACTGCAAGGCAAAGGATGGGGCGATGGGGCAAACCTGCAAGGGAAAAGCAGGGTGGCCAAACTGGAACGAAAAGTGTTTGGGGCCAAACCTGCAAGGCAAGAGCAGGGCATCCAAACTGGAAGGGAAATCGTTCAGGACCAAACCTGCAAGGCAAGAGCGGGGGCCCAAACTGGAATGAAAAGGGTTGGTGGCCAAACCTGCAAGGCAAAAGCTGGGGGGACCCAAACTGGAACGAAAATGGTTCGGAGCCAAATCTGTAAGGCAAAGATTTCGGGCCCCAACTGGAATGAAAAGAGTTCGGAGCCAAACCTGCAAAGCAAAGACTGTGGGCCCAAACTGGAACAAAAAGTGTTTGGGGCAAGGCCCGCAAGGCAAAGGCTGGGTGGGCAAATCTGGAGGGCAAAGAACCCAAACTGGAACGAAAAGGGGTCAGTGCCAATCCTGCAATGCAAAGTCTGGGGGGCCCAAACTGGAATGAAAAGGGTTCTGGGCCCAACCTGCAAGAAAAAGGCTGGGGGGGCAAACCTGCAAGGTAAAAGCTATGGAGCCTAAAATTGGAATGAAAAGGATTCAGTTCCAAACTTGCAAGGCAAAGATCGTGGGACCCAAACTGGAACTAAAAGGGTTCAGGGGCAAACCCACAGGCAAAAGCTGCGGGGCCCAAACTGGAACAAAATGGGTGGGGGCCAAACCTGCAAGGCAATGCCTGGGTGGACAAATCTAGAAGACAAATGTTGGGGGGCCCAAAATGGAACGAGAAGAGTTCTGGGCCAAACCTGCAAGGCAAAGGCTAGAGGGGCATAACTGGAACGAAAAATGTTCGGGGCCAAACCTGCAAGACAAAGGCTGGTGGATCAAAACTGGAAGGAAAAGGGTTTGGATTCAAACCTACCAAACCAGCCCCCATAGGCTGGGGGGCCCAAACTGGAATGAATAGGGTTTGGGGCCAAACTTGCAAGTCAAAGTCTGGGGGGCAAAACTGGAACGATAAGGGTTCAGAGCCAAACCTACAAGGCATAAGCTGGAGACCCAAACTGTAATGAAAAGTGTTTGGGCCAAACCTGCAAAGCAAAGTCTGGAGGCAAAACTGGAACGATAAGGTTTCATAGTCAAAGCTGCAAGACACAGATTGGGCTGGGGGGGTGGGGGTGGCAAAATTGGAAGGCAAAAACTAGGGGACCCAAACTGGAACAAAAAGTATTCGGGATCAGGCCTACAAGGCGAGGCTGGGGGAGCGGGGGTGGAATCTGGAAGGCAAAGGTGGGGGCCCTAATCTTAAATGAGAAGGATTTGGAGCCAGGCCGGGAAGACAAAGGCTGGGGGCCAGGCCGGGAAGGCAAAAGTGGGATGGGGGGGCAAACCTGGAACAAGAAGGGTTCGGGCTAGGACTGGAAGGCAAAGGTGTGGGGGGGGGGGGCAAACTGGAAGGCAAAGGCAGGGGGCCAAATGTGGAAGGCAAAGGCAGGGAGGCCCAAACTGGTACAAGAAGTGTTCGGGACCAGCGTTGAAAGGCAAAGGCCGGGGGGGCCCAACCTGGAACGAGAAGGCTTTGGGGCCAGGCCTGGAAGGCAAAGCCAGGATGACCCAACCTGGGAAAAGAAGGGTTCAGGGCCAGGCCTGGAAGGCAAAGGTGGGGTGCCCAACCTGGAACAAGAAGGCTTTGGGGACTGGCCTCGAAGGTGAAGGTGTGGGGGCCCGAACTGGAGCATTTAGAGTTCGGGGCTAGGCCTGGAAGGCAACAGCTGGGGGGCCCAACCTGGAATGAGAAGGTTTCAGGTTCCAGGCCTGGAAGGCAAAGGCTGGGGGCGGGGGGCAAACCCGGAACGAGAAGGCTATGGGGCCAGGCTGGGAAGGAAAAGGTGGTTAGGGGGGACACACCTGCAATGTGACGGCTACGGGGCCAGCCCTTGGAATGGCATAGGCCGGGGGGCCAAACCTGGAACGAGAAGGGTTCAGAGCCAGGCCTAGAAGGCAAAGGCTGGGGGCCCAATTTGGAATGCGAAGTCTTTGGGACCAGGCCTGGAAAGCAAAGGTGATGGTGCCAAACCTGGAACCAATAGGGTTTGGGAACAAACCTACAAGGCAAAGGCTGCGGGGCCCAAACCAGAATGATAAGGGTTCAGGGCCACACCTGCAAGGCAAACTCTAAGGGTCGCAAACTGAAACCCAAAGGGTTCGGGGCATTACCTGCAAGGCAAATCCCGGGAGGGCCAGGGGGCAAGCTGGTACCAAAAGGGATAGGGTCTAGGCCTTCAAGGCAAAAGCTGCAGGAACCAAACTGTAACGAAATGGGTTCGGGGCCAAACTAGCAAGGCAAAGGCTGAGGGGCCAAATTAAAACCAAAAGGGTTCGGGGGCAAAGCTGCACGGAAAAGACTGGGGAGGGTGTGCAGAGGCGCAAAACTGCAAAGCAAAAGCTGCAGAGCCCAACTGTAAACAAAAGGATTCGGGGCCAAATCTGCAAGGCAAAGGCTGCCAAAAGGGAACCAAAAGGGTTGGGGGCCAAACCTGCATGGCAAAGCCTGTGGGATCCAGACTTGAAAGAAAAGGGTTCAGGGCTAAACCTGCAAGGCAAAAGCTGTGGGGCCTAAACTGGAAGATAAAGGGTTCAGGGCCAAACTTGCAAAGCAATGTCTGGGCGGACAAACCTGAACAAAAAGGGTTCGGGGCCAACCTGCAAGGCAAAGTCTGCGGGGCCCAAACTGTAATCAAAGGTGTCCAGGACCAAACTTGCAAGACAAAATCTCTGGGGTCAAAACTAGAACCAAAAGGGTTCGGGGCCAATCCTGCCAGGTAAATTCTGGGGCGGGGTGGGGGGGGGGAACTGGAACGAAAAGGGTTGGGAGCCAAACCCGAAAGGCAAACTCTAGGGGGCCCAAACTCGAACCAAATGGGTAAGGGACCAAAACTGCAAGGCAAAGGTTGTAAGGCCCAAACTGAGACCAAAATGGTTCAGGGCCAGAGCTGCAAGGCAAAGACTGATGTGGCAAACCTGCAAGGCAAAGGCTTCGGGGCCCAAACTGGAACCAAAAGAGTTCGCGAACCACCCAGAAAGGCAAAGCTTGCGGGGCCCAAACCGGAATGGCAAAGGATCGGAGCCAAACTTGCAAGGCAAACTCTAAGAGATCCAAACTGGAACCAAAAGGGTTTGGGGCCAAACCTTCAAGACAAAGTCTACAGGGTCCAAACTGGAACGAAATGGTTTCAGGGCCCAACTTACAAGGCAAAGGCTGCAGGTCCCACGCCAGAACAAAAGGGTTCAGGGCCTACGTTGCGAGGCAAAGGTTGCCCGGCCCAAACAGGAGCGAGAAGGGTTCGGGGCCCAACATGCAAGTCAAAGGCTCTGGGGTCAAACCTTCAAGGCAAAGGCTGCAGGACCAGAACTGAAACATAAAGTGTTCGGACCAAAGCTGCGAGGCAAAGACTGCGGGGCCCAAACCTGAAGGAAAAGCATTTGGGGCTAAACCTGCAGGGCAAAATCTAGGATGCACGAACTGGAACCAAAAGGGTTCAGGGTAATACCTGCGATGCAAATTTTCGGGGAACCAAACTGTTACCAAAGGTTTCAGGTCCAAACGTGCAAAGCTAAGGCTGCAGGACCCAAATTGAAATGAAATGGGTTCGTGGCCAAACTGCAAGGTAAAGGCTGCGTGGCTCAAACCTGAATGAAAATTGTTTGGGGACAAAGGGAAAAACGTTTGGGCTCGGGGAAAAAGTTTGGGCTCAGTGGAAAAGGCTAGGGGTCAGGGAAAAGGCTAGGGCTCCTGGAAAAGGTTTGGGCTCGGGGAAAAGGTTTGGGTTCGGGGAAAATGTTTGGACTCGGGGAAAAGGTCGGGCCTCAGGAAAAAGCTGGGGCCTCGGGGCAAATGTCGGCCCTTGGGGAAAAGGTCGGGCCTCGGGAAAAAGGTCAGCCCTCGGGGAAAAGGTTTGGGTTCGGGGAAACGTTTTGAGCTCGGGAAAAAGGTTTGGGCACCAGGAAAAGGATTGGGCTCGGGGAATAGGCTTGGGCTTGGGGAAAAGGCATGGGCACAGGGAAAAGGCTTGGGCTCCGCAAAAATGTTTGGGCTCAGGAAAGGATTTGGGCTCGGGGAATCGGTTTGGGCTCGGGGAAAAGATTTGGGCTTGGGGAAAAGGTTTGGGCTCGGGGAAAAGATTTGGGCTTGGGGAAGAGTTTGGGACTCGAGGTAAAGGTTGGGACTCGGGGAAAACTTTGGGGATCTGGGAAAGGTTTTGGACTCCGGGAAAAAGTTTAGGCTGTGGAAAAAGGTTTGGGCTTGGGGAAAGGTTTTGGGCTTGGGGAAAGGTTTTAGGCTAGGGGAAAAGGTTAGGCCGGGGAAAAGGTTAGACCAGGGTAAATGTTGGGCCGGGAAAAAGGTTAGGCCGGGGAAAAGGTTAGGACAGAGGAAATGTTTAGGCCAGTGGAAAAGGTTAGATCAGGGAGAAAGTCAGGCCATAGAGAAGTTTAGGCTAAGGAAAATGTTAAACTAAGGGAAAGGTTTAGGTTAGGGGAAAAGGTTAGGCCAGGGAAAAGGTCAGACCAGTGGAAAGGTCATACCAGTGGAAAAGGTCAGGCCAGGGGAAAAGGTCACGCCAGCGGAAAAGGTTAAGCCAGCAGAAAAGTCTAGGACAGCGGAAAAGGTTAGGCCAGCAACAATAAGGTAGGCCAGGGGAAATGGTTAGGCTAGGAAAAAAGTTTAGGCAGGGGAAAAAGTTTGGGCTCGGGGAAAAGGTTTGGGCTCGGGAAAAAGGTTTGGGCTCGGGGAAAGGTTTTGGGCTCGGGGAAAAAGTTTGGGCTCGGGAAAAGCATTGGGCATGGGAAAGGTTTTAGGCTAGGGGAAAGGTTTAGGCTGGGGAAAAGGTTTGGGCTAGGGGAAGGGGTTAGACCAAGGAGAGAGTCAGTCCCCAGAGAGACGTTTAGGCTAAGGAAAACGTTAGGCTGGGGGAAAGGTTTAGGTTAGGGGAAAAGGTTAGGCCAGGGAAAGGGTTAGGCAAGCCGAAAAGGGTAAGCCAGCAGAAAAGGGTAAGCCAATGAAAAAGGCTAGGACAGTGGAAAAGGCTAGGACAGCGAGAAAAGGTAGCTCAGGAGAAATGATTAGGCTAAGAAAAAAGTTTAGGCCAGGGAAAAGGTTTGGGCTTGGGAAAAGGCTTGGGCTCCCGGAAAAGCGTATGAACTCGGGGAAAACCTTTGGGCTCGGGGTAAACGTTTGGGCTGGGGAAAATTTGGGTTCGGGGGAAAAGTTTGGACTCAGGGGAAAAGGCTTGGGCTCTGGGAAAAGGCATGCTTTCAAGGAAAAGGCTTGGGGTTGAGGAAAAGCCTTGGGCTCGCGGAAAATGCTTGGGTTCGGGGAAAATGTTTGGGCTCGGGAAAGACATTTGGGCTAAGGGAAAACGTTTAGGCTCGGTGATAAACTTTGGGCTGGGGGGAAATGTTTGGGCTCAGGGAAAACGTTTGGGCTCAGGGAAAACTTATGGGCTCGGGGGAAAACTTTGGGCTCAGAGGAAAAGTAGGGGTTCGGGGGAGAAGTTTGGGCTTGGGGAAAAAGGCTCGGGCTCGGGGAAAAGGCAATCGGTTGGGGAAAAGCCTTGGGCTCGGGCAAAAGGCTTGGGCTAGGGGAAAAGGCTTGGGCTCGGGGAAAAGGCTTGGGCTCGGTGGAAATGTTTGGGCTCACGGAAAAATGTTTGAGCTGGGGGAGAAGGTTTGGGCAAGGGTAAAAGGTCAGGCCGGGGCAAAGGGTTAGGCCAGGGAAAATGGTAGGCTAGGGGAAAAGGTTAGGCCAGGGAAAAAGTCAGGCCAAAGAGAAGTTTAAGCTAGGGAAAACATTAGGCTAGTGGAAAGGTTTAGGCTAGGGGAAAAGGTTAGGCCAGGGAACAGGTTAGGCCAGGGAAGAGGTTAGGGTGGGGAAGAGGTTAAGCCAAAGAGGAGGTTAGGCCAAAGAGGAGGTTAGGCCAGGGAGGAGGTTAGGCCGGGGAGGAGGTTAGGCTGGGGTGGAGGTTAGGCCGGGGAGGAGGTAGGCCGGGGTGGAGGTTAGCCTGGGGTAAAGGTTAGGCCGGAGTAAAGGTTGGCCGGGGAAAAGGGTTGGCTGGGGAAAAGGGTTGGCCAGGGAATAGGTTAGGCTGGGGAAGATCTTAGGACAGCCCAGAATAGGTAGGCTAGGGGAAAAGGTTAGACCAGGGAGAAAGTCAGGCCAGAGAGAAGTTTAGGCTAAGGAAAGAGTTAGGCTAGGGGAAAAGTTTAGGTTAGGGGAATAGATTAGGGCAGGGAAGAGGTTAGGCCAGCGGAAAATTTCTTGCCAGGGGAAAAGGTCAGGCCAGAGGAAAAGGTCAGGCCATCAAAAAGGCTATGCCAGTGGGAAAAGGCTAGGCCAGCGATAATAAGGTAGGCCAGGGGAAATCGTTAGGCTAGGAAAAAAGTTTGGGCCAGGGAAAAGGCTTAGGCTAGGGCAATAGGTTTGGGCTTGGGGAAAACGTTTGGGCTCGGGGCAAAGGTTAGGCCGGGGAAAGGGTTTGGAAAGGTAAAGGTTAGGCCGGGGGAAAGGTTAGGCTAGCAGAAAAGGTCAGGCCAGCTGAAAAGTTTAGACTAGCGGAAAAGGTCAGGCCAGCGGAAAAGGTCAGGCCAGCGGAAAAGGGTAAGCCAGTGGGAAAAGGCTAGGACAGTGGAAAAGGTTAGGACAGCGGAAAAGGCTAGGCCAGCAGAAAAGGCTAGGCCAGCAGAAAAGGCTAGACCAGCGAGAAAAAGGTAGGCTGGGGAAATGTTTAGGCTAGGAAAAACGTTTAGGCAGGGGAAAATGCTTGGGCTTGGGGAAAAGGCTTGGGATCGGGGAGATGGCCTGGGCTCGGGGAAGAGGCCTGGGCTCGAGGAAATGGCTTGGGCTCGAGGAAAAGACTTGGGCTCGAGGAAGAGGCTCGGGCTCGGGGAAAAGGTTTGGCCTCGGGAAAATGTTTGGGCTCAGGAAAAAGGTTTGGGCTCGGGGGAAAAGACTTGGGCTCGGGGGAAAAGACTTGGGCTCAGGATAAAAGCTTGGGCTGGGGGGAAAGGCTTGGGCTCGGGGAAAATGCTTGGGCTAGTGGAAAAGGCTTGGGCTCAGGTAAAAAGTTTGGACTTGGGGAAAATGTTTGGACTCAAGGAAAACTTTGTGCTCGGGGAAGAATTTGGGGCTCGGGGAAAAAGTGTGAGCTCAGCGGAAGGGCTTGTGCTTGGGGAAGAGGTTGGGACTTGGTGAAAAGGTCGGGACTGAGGGAAAAGGTTGGAGCTCGGGGAAAAGGTTTGGGCTCCAAGAAAAGATTTGGGCTTGGGGAAAATGTTTGGGCTCGGGGAAAATGTTTGGGCACGGGGAAAATGGTTGGGCTTGGGTAAAAGTTGAGGCTGGGGAAAAGGTTAGGCCGGGGAAAAGGTTAGGCCAGCAGAAAAGGTCAGGCCAGCTGAAAAGATCAGACCAGCCGTAAAGGGCAGCACAACGGAAAAGGGTAAGCCCGCTGAAAAGGCTGGGACATTTGAAAAGGCTAGGACATCGGAAAAGGCTAGGACAGTGGTAAAGGCTAGGCCAGCAGAAAAGGCTAAGCCAGCAAGAAAAAGGTAGGCCGGGGAAATGGTTAGGTTGGGAAAAAGGTTTAGGCCGGGGTAAAGGTTGCGGCTTCGGGAATGGGTTTGGGCTCGGGGAAAAGGTTTGGACTCGGGGAAAAGTTTAGGGCTCGGGGAAAACGATTAGCCGGAGAAGAGATTAGGTTAGGCCGGAGAAGAGGTTAGGCCAGGGAAGAGGTTAGGCCGGGGAAGAAGTTAGGCCAGGGAGGAGGTTAGGCTGGGGAGTACGCTAGGCGGGGGAGGAGGCTAGGCCGGGGTGGAGGGTAGGCCGGGGAGGAGATTAGGCCAGGGAAGATGTTAGGCCAGCAGAAAAGGTTAGGGCAGCGGAAAAGGTTAGGCCAGAGGAAAACGTTACGCTAGGGGAAAAGGTTAGGACAGTGGAAAATGTTAGGCTAGGGGAAAAGGTTAGACCAGGGAGAAAGTCAGGTGAGAGAGAAGTTTAGGTTAAGGAAAACATTAGGCTAGGGAGAAAGTTTAGGTTAGGGGATAATGTTAGGCCAGCAGAAAAGGTCAGGCCAGCGGAAAAGGTCAGGCCAGTGGAAAAGCCTAGGCCAGGGGAAAAGCCTAGGCCAGAGGGAAAGGCTAGGCCAGCTGAAAAGGCTAGGCCAGAGAGAAAAAGGTAGGCCATGGGAAATGGTTAGGCTAGAAAAAATGTTTAGGCTGGGGAAAAGTTTTGGGCTCAGGGAAAAGGTTTGGGCTCGGGGAAAACTTTTGGGTTCGGGGAAAACATTTGGACTCGGGGAAAAAGGGCTTGGGATAAACATTTGGACTCGGGGTAAAGGTTTAGGCTCGGGGAAAGGTTTGGGCTCAGGGAAAAGACTTGTGCTAGGGGTTAAGGCTTAGGCTCAGGGAAAAGGCTTGGGCTCCGGGGAAAAACTTTGGGCTCAGAGAAAAGGCATGGGCTCGGGTAAAAGGCTTGGACCCCGGGAAAACGCTTGTACTCGGGGAAAAGGCTTGGCCTTGGGGAATAGCTTGGGCTTGGGGAAAATATTGGGATCGGGGAAAAGGTTTGGACTCGGGGAAAAGGTTTGGGCTCGGGGAAAAAGTTTGGGCTCGGGGAAAAGGGCGGGACTCAGGGAAAAGGGCGGGACTCGGCGCAAAGGTTTGGACTCAGGGAAATGGTTTGCTTCTCTGTGCCCCAGTTCCCTCAACTGTAGAATGGGGACTGAGACTGTGAGCCTCACGTGGGTCAACCTGATGACCCTGTGTCTACCCCATCGCTTGGAACAGTGCTCGACACATGGTAAGCACTTGACAAATACCGACATTATTATATCTCTAATTTTTCCCTCCTTTTCTGTTATTGTTCTTATTGTCCTTAATCCTTATTACTAACGTTATTATTCTTAATACTGGTAATATTATTCTCATTGTCATCTGAACTATGAGCTCCTTTTTAATATTACTTTTTTAAATTCGTATTTGCTAAGGACTTACTATATTTCAGCTTCTGCTGGGGTAGATACAACTAATATGGTTAGACTCAGTCCATGTCCCTAGGACTCACAGCCTTAGTCTCCTTTTTACAGATGAGGTAACTGAGACATTCATTCAATAGTATTTATTGAGCGCTTACTATGTGCAGAGCACTGTACTAAGCACTTGGAATGAGCAAGTCGGCAACAGATAGAGGCAGTCCCTGCCGTTTGACGGGCTTACAGTCTAATTGGGGGAGACGGACAGACGAGAACAATGGCAATAAATAGAGTCGAGGGGAAGAACATCTTGTAAAAACAATGGCAACTAAATAGAGACATAGGGAAGTAATATGCCCAAGGTCACTCAACAAATAAGTGGCAGGGCTGGGATTAGAACCCAGGTTCTTCTGACTCCTTGGATGATGCTCTTCCCACTAAATTGTGCTGTGTATCATTGTGGGCTGGAATTGTGGCTATTTACTCTTTATTGCACTCTCCCAGCTGCTTATTACAGTACTACAGTACTACTTACTACAGAAGAGAAACAGTGTGGCTCAGGGGAAAGAGCCTGGGCTTGGGAGTCAGAGGTCATGGGCTCTAATCCTGGCTTTGTTACTTGTCAGCTGTGTGACTTTGGGCAAGTCACTTTACTTCCCTGGGCCTCAGCTACCTCATCTGGAAAATGGGGATTAAGACTGTGAGCCCCATGTGGGACAATCTGATTACCTGGTACCTCAAACAGTGCTTGGCACATAGTAAATGCTTAACAAATGCCATCATTATTACTATTACTCTGCACACAGTAAGTGCTCAGAAAGATACCACTGATTGATCTTATTCCAGTTTTTTCCACAGTAATAATAATGATGGTATTTGTTAAACACTTATTATATGCCAGGCACGTTACTCAGCTCTGGTACTGTACTTTGTGACCTATGAATTTTTATAGAATTGTCACCACTATTTTGCTATTCTATGTAAATATTATTTTTTAAAATGAAGTCTTTCTTGAGATCATCTCATTGGAAGAGGGAAATGCCTTTGGCTAGAAATATTTCCTTGTCTGATGAATTATAGATTAAGCAGCTATTTAATTTTATCATGTGTATGTGCTTTTTCCAGTTTTGCCAAGTAAAAATCATTTTTAGGGAACATATTAAAACAAATGAAGAATAATGAATTTGTAAGATGATAAATTAGCATCTAAGTTATCCTTGAAGTAGTGATTAATTATAACTTCTTGTTCAGCTGGTACAATCCAAAGAATCCTATTTGAATATTGTCCGTTTTTTAAAAATGTTTCCTTTCAGAATTCAGTTGATGCAGCAAAACCACTCTTGAGGAAAGCAATTCAGATTTCACAGCAGACACCCTATTGGCACTGCAGGCTCCTTTTTCAACTTGCTGTAAGTACTATTTGAGGGAAGAAGAAAGAGGAGGAAGAATACAGTGACTAAGGGAGAACATGCGCGGCGTAGATGAGATTGATGAACAGAGAGTAAACTGGCGTTGGAGGAGTGTAGTATACAGGTTGGGTTGGTTGTAGTAAGAGATCAGCAGCACGGCCTAGTGATAGAGTATGGATCTGGAAGTCAGAAGGACCTGGATTCTAATCCCTATTCTGCACCCTTTCTGCTGTCTGAATTTGAGGAAGTCATTTCATTCTCTTTACCTCAGTTAGCTCATTTGTAAAATGGGGGTGAAGACTATGATTCCCATGAGGGACAGGAACTGTGTCCATCCTGATTTACTTGTCTACTCTAGGGCTTAGAACAGTACCTGGTACACAGTAAGTGCTTAACCAATGCTGCTGTTATTATTATTATTAGTTTAGTAACTATGATTGAATTGAATGCCTTAAGGAATTTTTGTTAAATATAGAGGTGGATGTGCACCCTTGAAGGTTTTTGAGTAGAGAATGTATGGACTGTACTTTCTATAGAGTGAAATATGGGGAGGGGAGAGAAGGAAGCAGGGAGGACAAGGAGTAGTAGTATTCAAGGCTGAAAATGAGGGCATGCATATTTAGCATGGTAGCAGTTTGGATGAAGAGGAAAGAGTGGATTCTAGAGATGCTGTGAAGGTAACCTGATAGGATTTCATGACTGTTTGAGTGTGTGAGCTGGATGAGAGAGATGTCAAGGATAATGTCAAGCTTATGTTTAAGAAGACATTAAGAAGTTACGACCTTAAGGCAGAATGCAAGGCTGCAGAGGAGAGAGGTCATCCCATCCCTGTCCTTTCAACCCACTGGCCCAAATCCCCATCTGCCTGCTTTTCACCCAGCATTAACTTCATTCCTCTCCTCCCCTAGTTTTGTGCTTCCCATGTTCTCTGAGAACCTCAGCCAGTGCAGCCTGTAATGATGATGATTGAGCATTTGTTAAGCACTTACGATGTGCAAAGCACTTTTCTAAGCGCTGGGGAGGATACAAGGTGTTCAGGTTGTCCCATAAGGGGCTCATAGTCTTAATCCCCATTTTACAGCTGGGGTAACTGAGACCCAGAGAAGTTAAGTGACTTGCCTAAGGTCGCACAGCTGGCAAGTGGCTGAGCCAGCATTTGGACCCATGACCTCTGTCTCCCAAGCCCGTGCTCTATCCACTGTGCCACACTGCTTCTCTGTGGAGCTCGGGGGAATCCGTAAAGGCTCAATTCACACTTCAGCTACTATCTCTACTCATATATCTGTCAAATCCAATGTCCTGAACCGCGTCTTCTGTCCATTATTGCTATTGATCTTGTCTGTCCGTCTCCCCTGATTAGACTGTAAGCCCGTCAAAGGGCAGGGACTGTCTCTATCTGTTACCGATTTGTACATTCCAAGCGCTTAGTACAGTGCTCTGCACATAGTAAGCGCTCAATAAATACTATTGAATGAATGAATGGCTCGGGGAAAAGGTTTGGGCTCGGGGAAAAAGTTTGGGATCAGGGGATAAGGTTTGGGCTCGGGGAAAGGTTTGGGCTCGGGGAAAGGTTTGGGCTCAGGGAAAAGGTTTGGGCTCAGGGAAAAGGTTTGGGTTTGGGGAAAAGGTCGAGACTCGGGGAAAAGGTCGGGATTCGGGGAACAGATTTGGGCTTGGGGAAAAGGTTTGTGCTCAGGGAAAAGGTTTGGGCTCGGGGAAACGGTTTGGGCTCGGGGAAACGGTTTGGACTTGGGGAAAAGGTTTGGGCTCGGGGAAAATGTTTGCTCCTGGGGAATAGGTTTGGGCTAGGGAAAAGGTTTGGGTTTGGGAAAAAAGTTTGGGCTCGGGGAAAAGGTTTGGGTTCAGGGAAATGGTTTGGGCTTGGAGAAAAGGTTTGGGCTTGGGGAAAAGGTTTGTGCTCTGGGAAAGGATTTAGCCTAGGGGAAAAGTTTAAGCTGGGGAAAGGTTAGGCCAGGGTAAAGGTTAGGCTGGGGAAAAGGTTAGGCCTGGGAAAAGGTTAGGCCAGTGGAAAAGGTTAGGCTAGGGGAAAAGGTTAGACCAAGGAGAAAGTCAGGCCAGAGAGAAGTTAAGGCTAAGGAAACATTAGGGTAGGGGAAAAGTTTAGGTTAGGGCAAAAGGTTAGGCCAGGGTAAAGCACAGGCCAGTGGAAAAGTACAGGCCAGCGGAAAAGGTCAGGCCAGCAGAAAACGGTATGCCTGCAGGAAAGCCTAGGACAGCAGAAAAGACTAGGATAGCAGAAAAGGGCAGGTCAGTGGAAAGGTCAGGCCAGCGGAATAGGCTAGTCCAGTGAGAAAAATGTAGGCCATGGGAAATGGTTAGTCTAGGAAAAAAGTTTAGATCGGGGAAAAGGTTTGGGCTCAGAGAAAAGGTTTAGGCTAGGGGGAAGGTTTTGGGCTCGGGGAAAAGGTTTGGGCTTGGGGAGAGTTTGGGGCTTGGGAAAAGGTTTGGGCTAGGGAAAAAGTTTCACTAGGGAAAAGGTTTAGACTCGGAGGAGAAGCTTAGTGTTGGGGTAAAGGTTTGGGCTCAGGGGAAAAGATTGGTCTCAGGGGAAAGGCTTGGGTTCGGGGAAAGGTTTAGGCTAAGGGAAGAGGTTAGGCCAGGGAAGAGGTTAGGCCGGGGAGGAGGTTAGGCCGGGGAAGACGTTAGGCCGGGGAGGAGGTTAGGCTGGGGAGGAGGATAGGCCAGGAAGAGGAGGATAGGCCAGGAAGAGGTTAGGTAAAGGTAAATGTAAAGGTTAGACCCGGGCAAAAGGTTAGTCCAGTTGAAAATTTTAGGCCAGCGGAAAAGGTTAGGCCAGCGGAAGGGGTTAGGCCAGGGGAAAAGTTTAGACCAGGGAGACAGTCTGGCCAGAGAGAGATTTAGGCTAAGGAAAACGTTAGGCTAGGGGAAAAGTTTAGGTTAGGTGAAAAGGTTAGGCCAGGGAAAAGGTCAGGCCAGCAGAAAAGGTAAGGCCAGCGGAAAAGATCAGACCAGTGGGAAAAGGTCAGGGCAGCGGAAAATGTCAGACCAGTGGGAAAAGGCTAGTCCAGTGAGAAAAATGTAGGCCATGGGAAATGGTTAGTCTAGGAAAAAAGTTTAGGCCGGACAAAAGGTTTGGGCTCGGAGAAGAGATTTCGGCTCGGACTAAAGGTTGAGGCTCGGACAAAAGGTTTGGGCTCGGGGAAAAGCCTTGGGCTTGGGGAAAAGGCTTGAGCTTGGGGAAAATGTTTGGACTCGGGGAAAATGTTGGGATTCGGGGAAAAGGTCGGCCCTCGGGGAAAATGTCTGGGCTCGTGGAAAAGGTTTGGGCTCAGGGAAAAGATTTGGGATCAGGGAAAAGGTTTGGCTTGGGAAAAAGGGTTGGGCTCAGGGAAAAGGTTTGGGCTTGGAGAAAAGGTTTAGGCTAGGGGAAAAGGTTTAGGCTATGGGAAAAGTTTAAGCTGGGGAAAAGGTTAGTCCGGGGTAAATGTTGGGCCGCGGTAAAGGTTAGCCCCGGGTAAAGGTTAGGCTGTGGAAGAGGTTAGGCCAGCAGAAAAGGTTGGAGCAATCTCCAATTGCTCCAATTGGAGCAATCTCCAATGGCTCCTTCCCCTCTGCCTTCAAACATGCCCACGTCTCCCCCATCCTAAAAAAACCCGCTCTTGACCCCACTTCCCCCTCCAGTTATCGCCCTATCTCCCTACTACCCTTCCTTTCCAAAATCCTGGAACGAGTCATCTACAATCTCTGATTAGAATTCCTTAACTCCCATTCTCTCCTGGACCCCCTCCAATCTGGCTTCCATCCCCTCCACTCTATGAAGACTACTCTCTCTAAGGTCACCCATGGCCTCCTTCTTGCCAAATCCAATGGCTCCTACTCCATTCTAATCCTCCTTGACCTCTCTGCTGCCTTTGACACTGTCAACCATCCCCTCCTCCTCCATACCTTATCTCACCTTGGCTTCACGGACTCCGTCCTCTCCTGGTTCTCCTCTCATCTCTCTGGCCGGTCATTCTCGGTCTCCTTCGCTGGCGCCTCCTCCCCCTCCCATCCTTTAACTGTTGGAGTTCTTCAAGGGTCAGTTCTTGGCCCTCTTCTCCATTTACACTCACTCCCTTGGTGAACTCATTCGGTCTCACAGCTTTGACTACCCTCTCTACGCAGATGACACGCAGATCTACATCTCTGCCCCTGTCCTCTCCCCGTCCCTTCAGGCTCAAATCTCCTTCTGCCTCCAGGATGTCTCCACCTGGATGTCGGCCCGCCACCTAAAACTCAACATGAGCAAGAGTGAGCTCCTCATCTTCCCTCCCAAACCCGGTCCTCTCCCAGACTTCCCTATCACCGTGGATGGCACGACCATCTTTCCCGTCTCTCAGGCCCGCAATCTCAGTGTCATCCTTGACTTGTCTCTCTCATTCACCCCACACATCCTATCCGTTACCAAGACCTGCCGGTTTCACCTTTACAATATCGCCAAGATCCGCCCTTTCCTCTCCACCCAAACGGCTACCTTACTGCTACGGGCTCTCGTTATATCCAGGCTAGACTACTGTGTCAGCCTTCTCTCTTATCTCCCTTCCTCCTCTCTTGCCCCGCTCCAGTCTATTCTTCACTCCGCTGCCCGGCTCATCTTCCTGCAGAAATGATCTGGGCATGTCACTCCCCTTCTTTAACACCTCCAGTGGTTGCCTATCAACCTCCGCTCTGAACAAAAACTCTTCACTCTAGGCTTCAAGGCTCTACGGCCAAACCTGTAAGGGAAAAGGTGGGTGGGTAGGGGCAAATTGGAAGGTAAAAACTGGGGGATCCACACTGGAACAAAAAGTGTTTGGGGCAAAGCCCACAAGGCAGAGGCTTGGTGGACAAATCTGGAGGGCAAAGGTTCTGGAGCCCAAACTAGAATTTAAAGTGTTCGGCGCCAAACCTGCAATGCAAAGTCTGGGGGGCCCAAACTGGAATGAAAAGGGTGCTGGGCCCAACCTGCAAGACAGACGCTGTGGGGCAAACCTGCAAGGCAAAAGCTGCAGGGTCCAAACTGCAACGAAAAGGGCTTGGGGCCAAACGTGCAAGGCAAAGATCGCGGGGCCTAAACTGGAACGAAAAGGGTTTGGGGAAAACAAAACCCGCAAGGCAAAAGCTGCAGGGCCCAAACCGGAACGCAAAGGGTTTGGGGCCAAACCTGCAAGGCAATGCCTACGTGGACAAATCTGGAAGTCAAATGCTGGGGTGCCCAAAATAGAACGAGAAGGGTTCTGGGCCAAACCTGCAAGGCAAAGGCTGGGAAGGCATAACTTGAACGAAAAAGGTTTGGGGCCAAACCTGCAAGACAAAAACTGGTGGGTCAAAACTGGAATGAAAAGGGTTTGTGCCCAAACCTACAAGACATAGGCTGGGGGGGCCAAACTGGAATGAAAAGGGTTTGGAGCGAAACCTGCAAGGCAAAGTCTTAAAGGTTCGGGGCCAAACCTACAAGACGCAGGCTGGGGGTGAAAAATTGGAAGGCAAAAACTAGGGGACCCACCCTGGAACAAAAAGTGTTCAGGAACAGGTCTGCAAGGTGAAGGCTGGGGTGGGGTGGGCAAATCTGGAAGGCCAAGGCGGGGGCCCTAACCTCAAATGAGAAGGATTTGGGGCCAGACTAGGAAGGCAAAGGTGGGGGGCCAGACCAGGAAGGCAAAAGCAGGAGTGGGGGATCCTGGAATGAAAAAGGATCGGGGCTAGGCCTGGAAGGCAAATGTGGAATGCCCAAACTGGAAGGCAAAGGAGGGGGATAAAATTTGGAAGGCAAAGGCAGGGGGGCCCAACCTGATATGAGAAGTGTCTGGAACCAGTGCTGGAAGGCAAAGACGGGGGCGGGGGAGTGCCCAACCTGCAACGAGAAGGGTTCAGAGACAGGCCTGGAAGGCAAAGGCTGGGGGCCCAATCTGGAACGAAAAGCCTTCGGGGCCAGGCCTGGAAGGCAAAGGCAGGGGTGCCAAACATGGAACAAGAAGGCTTCGGGCCAGGCTGGGAAGGCAGAGGCAGTGGTGGCGGGGGGCCGGGGGGCGGGCACTGCTGTAGTGCGATGGCTTCGAGACCAGGCCAAGACGGCAAAGGCGGGGAAGCGCAAACTGGAACACGAGGGGTTTGGAGCCAAACCTGGAAGACAAAGGCGGGGGTGCCAAAACTGGAAAGAGAAGTGTTCGTGGCCAGGCCTGTAAGGCAAAGGCGTGGGGGCCCAACCTGGAACGAGAAAGGTTGGGGCCCAGGCTTGGAAGGCAAAGGCGGAGGAGCCAGGCCGGCAAGGCAAAAATGTGGGGGGTTGTGGGGAGCAACCTGGAAGGAGAAGTGATCGGGGCTAGACCTGGAAGGCAAATTTGGGGGGTCCAAACTAAAGCTAAAGGTGGGTGGCCCAACCTGGTATGACAAGGGTTCAGGACCAGGCTTGGAAGGCGAAGGCAGAGGGGGCCCAGCCTGGAACTAAAAAGCTTCAGGGCCAGGTCTGGAAGGCAAAAGAGGGAGGACCAAACCTGGAACCTGAAGGGTTCGGGGCCAGGCCTGGAAATCAAAGGCAGAGGGTGCCCAAACATGAACGAGAAGTGTTAGGTCCTGGTCGGGAAGCAAGGGCAGGGGGTCAAACCTGTAACGCGAAGGCTTCGGGACCAGGCTGGGAAGCCAAGGCAGGGGGGCCAAACCTGGAACGAGAAGGGCTCGGGGCCTGGGCCTGGAAGGCAAAGGCGGGGTGGGGTCCAACCTGCAAGGCAAAGGCGGGTGGGCCAAACATGGAACGCAAAGGTCTCAGTGCCAGGCCAGGAAGGCATACATTAAGCAAGATGTAAAGTTTAGTTTAGGGAATATGTTAGGCTAGGGAAAGGGTTAGGCCAGGGGAAAAGGTTAGGCTATGGGAAAAGTTTAAGTCGGGGAATAGGTTAGGCCAGGGGTAAAGGTTAGGCCAGGAGGAAAGTTTAGACCAGGGAAAAGGTAAGCTTTAGGGGAAAGGTTAGGCCATGACCTTTTCCTCTCTCGCTCTCTCCTCCTCCTCGCCCTTTCGGAAACGTGGCTCTCTCCCGAAGACATGGTCTCCGCCGCCGCTCTCTCCAGCGGAGGCCTCTCCTTCTCCCACTCCCCCAGACTCACCGGTAAGGGAGGAGGCGTCGGCTTCCTATTCTCGTCCCGTTGCCGCTTCCGCACTATCCCTCCTCCCCCCTCCCTCTCCTTCCCCTCCTTCGAAGCCCATATCATTCGCCTCTACCACCCCCTCCAGTTACTTGTCGCTGTCATCTACCACCCTCCCGGTCCCACCTCCGACTTATTCAACCAACTTGACCCCTTTCTCACCTTCCTTCTCTCCTTCTCTCTTCCCACTCTGATCCTTGGAGACTTCAACATCCATATGGATGTACCCGACGAATCCTCTGCCGCCCGCCTGCTATCTCTCCTCGACTCTGCCGACCTCCTCCTCCACCATACCGCGCCCACTCACCGACTCGGTCACACCCTCGATCTCGTCATCTCCTACCGCTGGACTATCTCCTCCCTCACCGACTCTGAAATCCCTCTCTCTGACCATAACCTTCTCACCTGCCTCATCTCTCACACTCCCTCCCCCTGCAAATCTTCGCTACTGCCCCACAGAGACCTCCGCTCTCTCGATCCCATCTGTCTTTCCAATAGCATCTCTCCTCACCTTTCCGCCCTGTCCTCTCTTCCCACTCTCGACGATCAGGTCTCCGCTCTCAACTCCACCCTCTCTACTCATCTCGACTCTCTCACCCCCCTTTCCCTCCGCCGCTCTCGCTCCACTAACCCACAGCCCCGGATCACCTCCTCCGTCCGCCTCCTACGCTCCTATGCTCGAGCTGCTGAGCGCTGCTGGCGAAAGTCCAAGCACCAAGCCGACCTCACACACTTCAAATTTATCCCTTCCTGCCTTAACTCTGCCCTCTCCTCCGCCAGGCAAAGCTTCTTCTCCTCCCTCATCGACACCCATGCCCGTCCCCCCTGCCGATTGTTCCGGACCTTTAACTCTCTCCTTAGGCCCCCTGTTCCTCCCCCTCCCCCATCTCTCACCCCCAATGATCTGGCCACCTATTTCCTCACGAAAATCAACACGATCAGGTCTGAGCTCCCCAAAGTCACCCCTCCGCCTCTCCCCTCCCCTCCCCCCTACCAACCCCGTCCCCTACTTTCCCATCCTTCCCTGCAGTATCCTCAGAGGAGATCTCCTCCCTCCTCGCAAGTGCCACCCCCTCCACCTGCGCCTCGGACCCCATTCCCTCTCACCTTATTAAAACCATCGCCCCTGCCCTCCTACCTTCCTTAACTTCTATTTTTAACCACTCAATCTCCAAGGGCTCCTTCCCCTCTGCCTTCAAACATGCCCACGTCTCCCCCATCCTAAAAAAACCCGCTCTCGACCCCACTTCCCCCTCCAGTTATCGCCCTATCTCCCTACTACCCTTCCTTTCCAAAATCCTAGAACGAGTCGTCTACAATCGATGTCTAGAATTCCTTAACTCCCATTATCTCCTAGACCCCCTCCAATCTGGCTTCCGTCCCCTCCACTCTACCGAGACTGCACTCTCTAAGGTCACCCATGACCTCCTTCTTGCCAAATCCAATGGCTCCTACTCCATTCTGACCTCTCTGCTGCCTTTGACACTGTTGACCATCCCCTCCTCCTCCATACCTTATCTCACCTTGGCTTCACGGACTCTGTCCTCTCCTGGTTCTCCTCTTACCTCTCTGGCCGGTCATTCTCGGTCTCCTTCGCTGGCGCCTCCTCCCCCTCCCATCCTTTAACTGTCGGAGTTCCTCAAGGGTCAGTTCTTGGCCCTCTTCTGTTCTCCATTTACACTCACTCCCTCGGTGAACTCATTTGCTCTCACGGCTTTGACTACCATCTCTACGCAGATGACACGCAGATCTACATCTCCGCCCCTGTCCTCTCCCCCTCCCTTCAGGCTCGCATCTCCTCCTGCCTCCAGGACGTCTCCACCTGGATGTCGGCCCGCCACCTAAAACTCAACATGAGCAAGACTGAGCTCCTCATCTTCCCTCCCAAACCTGGTCATCTCCCAGACTTCTCTATCACCGTGGATGGCACGACCATCCTTCCCGTCTCTCGGGCCCGCGATCTCGGTGTCATCCTTGACTCGTCTCTCTCGTTCACCCCACACATCCTATCCGTTACCAAGACCTGCCGGTTTCACCTCTACAATATCGCCAAGATCCGCCCTTTCCTCTCCACCCAAACGGCTACCTTACTGCTACGGGCTCTCGTTATATCCAGGCTAGACTACTGTGTCAGCCTTCTCTCTGATCTCCCTTTCTCCTCTCTCGCCCTGCTCCAGTCTATTCTTCACTCCGCTGCCCGGCTCATCTTCCTGCAGAAATGATCTGGGCATGTCACTCCCCTTCTTTAACACCTCCAGTGGTTGCCTATCAACCTCCGCTCTGAACAAAAACTCCTCACTCTAGGCTTCAAAGCTCTACGTCACCTTGCCCCTTCCTACCTCTCCTCCCTTCTCTCTTTCTACTGCCCACCCCGCACGCTCCACTCCTCTGCTGCCCACCTCCTCACCATCCCTCGGTCTCGCCTATTCCGCCATCGACCCCTGGGCCACGTCTTCCTGCGGTCCTGGAACGCCCTGACATCTGCTGCTGCTGCTGGCCTGACATCTTCCCTGGCCTAACCTCCTCCCGTGCCTACCCTCCACCCCGGCTTAGCCTACTCCCCGGCCTAACCTCCTCCCCGGCCTAACCTCTTCCCCGGCCTAACCTCTTCTCCGGCCAAACGTTTTCCCCGAGCCCTAAACTCTTCCTCGAGCCCAAACCTTTTCCCGGAGCCCAAACCGTTTCCCAGACCCCAAACCTTTTCCCCAAACCCAAACCTTTCCCCGTAGCCCAAGCGTTTTTCCCAAGCCCAAGCCTTTTCCCCGAGCCCAAAACTCTTCCCCGAGCCCATAGTTTTTCCCCGACCCCAAACCTTTTCCCCGATCCCAAACCTTTTCCCTGAGCTCAAACATTTTCCCCGAGCCCTAACCTTTACCACGAGCCCAAACCTTTTCCCCGAGCCCAAACCTTTTCCCCGAACACAAACCTTTTCCCCAAGTCTCGAACCATTCCCAGAGTTGCGACCTTTTCCCCGTGTCCCAACCTTTTCCCCGTGTCCCGACCTTTTCCCCGTGTCGCGACCTTATCCCCCAGCCGAAAACCTTTACCCGAGTCCAAACATTTTCCCCCAGACAAAACCTTTTCCCTGAGCCTAAACCTTTTCCCCAAGCCCAAACCTTTTCCCTGAGCCCAAGACTTTTCCCCGTGCCCCAGCCTTTTCCCCAAGCCCAAGCCTCTTCTCTGAGCCCAGGCCATTTCACCGAGCCCAGGCCTCTTCCCTGAGCCCAAGCCTTTGCCCGAGCCCAAACATTTATGCTGACCTCAACTTTTGTCCTAGCCTAACCACTTCCCCTGGCTTACCTTTTTCCTGCAGACCTAGCATTTTCTGCTGGCCTAGCCTTTTCCCCTGTCCTAGCCTTTTCCACTGGCCTGACCTTTGCCTCTGGCCTGACCTTTTCTGCTGGCCTGACCTTTCCACTGGACTAACCTTTTCCCGGGCCTAAACTTTTCCCCTAACCTAACCTTTTCCCCTAGCCTAACCTTTTCCACTGGCCTAATGTTTTCTGCTGGTCTAACCTTTTCCGCTGGCCTAACCTTATCCGCTGGCCTAATCTTTTTGCTGACCTAAACTTTCCCCCTAACCTAAGCCTTTTCCCTGAGCCCAGGCCCTTTCACCAAGCCCAGGCCTTTACCCCAACCTAAACCTTTTCCTAGCCTAACCATTTCGCCTGGCCTACCTTTTTCTCACTGGCCTAGCCGTTTCTGCTGGCCTAGCCTTTTCTACTGTCCTAGACTTTTCCACTGTCCTAGCCTTTTATGCTGGCTTACCCTTTTCAGCTGGCCTACCTTTTCTGCTGGCCTAACCTTTTCCCTGGTCTAATCTTTTCGCCTAACCTAAACTTTCCCCCTAGCTTAACGTTTTCCTTAGCCTAAGCCTCTCTCTGGCCTGACTTTCTCCCTCATCTAACCTTTTCCCCTACCCTAACATTTTCTGCTGGCCTAACCTTTTCACTGGCCTAACCTGTTCTGCTTGCCTAACCTTTTACCCTTGCCTAACCTCTTCTCCAGCCTAACCTTTTCCCCAGCCTAACCTCTTCCCTGGCCTAAACCCCTCCCCGGCCAAAGCCCCACCATTGCCTAATCTCTTCCCCGGCCTCACCTCCTCCCAGGCCTAACCTCCTCCCCGGCCTAACCTCTTCCCTGGCCTAACCTCTTCCCCTGCCTAACCTCTTTCCCGATCTAACCTTTCCCTAGCCTAACCTTTTGCTCTAGCCTAACCTTTTCCACTAGCCTAAACCTTTCCACTAGCCTAACGTTTTCCCTAGCCTAAACTTCTCTCTGGCCTGACTTTCTTCCTGGCCTAAACGTTTCCCCTAGCCTACCTTTTTCCCTGGCCTATCCTTTTGCCCGGCCTAACCTGTTCCCCTAGCCCAAAGTTTTTCCCCGAGCCCAAACGTTTCCCCAAGCCCAAACATTTTCCCCGAGCCTAAACCTTTTCCCCGAGTCCCGACCTTTTCCTAGAGTCCCTACCTTTTCCCCAAATGCCGACCTTTTCCACGAGTCCCGACCTTTTCCCCCAGTCCCAAACTTTTCCCCGAGTCACGAACTTTTCTTCAAGCCCAAGCCTTTTCCCCGAGCCCAAGCCTTTTCCCCAGCCCAAGCCTTTTCCCCCGAGCCCAAACTCATTCATGGAGCCCAAACGTTTTCCCCACCCAAACCTTTTCCCCAAGCCCAAACCTTTTCCCTGAGCCCAAACATTTTCTCTGAGTCCAAACATTTTCCCCAAGCCCAAGTCTTTTCCCTGAGTCCAAGCCTTTTCCTGAGCCCAAGGCTTTTCCCCTAGCCTAAGCCTTTTCCCCGAGCCCAAGCCTTTTCCCCGAGCCCAAGCCCTTCTACTGAATCCACACTTTTTCCCCGAGCCCAAAATTTTTCCCCGAGCACAAACTTTTCCCCGAGCCCAAATATTTTCCCCAAGTACAAACTTTTTCCTCGAGACCAAGCTTTTTCCACGAGCCTAAGCCGTTTCCCCAAGCCCAAGCCTTTTCCCCAGAGCCCAAACATTTTCCCCGAGCCCAAACATTTTCCCCGAGCCCAACCTTCTTCCCCGAGCCCAAACATTTTCCTGAGGCCAAACCTCTTACCCGAGCCCGAGCCTTTTCTTCGAGCCCAAGTCTCTTCCTTGAGCCCAAGCCATTTCCTTGAGCCCAGGCCTCTTCCCCGAGCCCAGGCCATCTCCCCGATCCCAAGCCTTTTCCCCGAGCCCAAGCATTTTCCCTGGCCTAAACTTTTCTCCTAGCCTAAACATTTCCTCTGGCCTACCTTTTTCACGCTGGCCTAGCCTTTTCTGCTGGCCTAGCCTTTTCTGCTGTCTTAACCTTTTCCGCTGTCCTAGCCTTTTCCCACTGGCTTACCCTTTTCCGCTGGCCTGACCTTTTCCGCTAGTCTAAACTTTTCAGCTGGCCTAACCTTTCCCCCGGCCTAACCTTTACCCTGCGGAACCTTTTCCCCAGCCTAACCTTTTCCCCGGCCTAACCTTTATCCTGACCTAACCTTTTCCCCGACACCAAACCTTTTCCCGGATTCCAAAACTTTTCCCTGGCCTAACCTTTTCCCCGAGCCCAAACATTTTCCCCAAACCCAAACATTTTCTGAGAGCCCAAACCTTTTCCCCGGTCTAAACTTTTTTACTAGCCTAACCATTTCCCTTGGCTTACCTTTTTCCCGCAGGCCTAGCCTTTTCCACTGGCCTAGCCTTTTCCGCTGTCCTAGCCTTTTCCACTGGCCTGACCTTTGCCGCTGGCCTGAACCTCTCTGCTGGCCTGTCCTTTCCGCTGGCCTAACCTTTTCCCTTAACCTAAACTTTTCCTCTCGCCTAATGTTTTCCCTAGCCTAAACCTCTCTCTGGCCTGACTTGCCCTCTGGTCTAACCTTTTCCCCTAGCCTAACATTTTCCACTGGCCTAACCTTTTCCTCTGGCCTAACCTTTTCCCCGGCCTAACCTTTACCCCAGCCTAACCATTTCCCCAGCCTAACTTTTTCCCCCAAGCCCAAAGTTTTTCCCCGAGCCCATAGGTTTTCCCTGAGCCCATACGTTTTCCCCCGAGCCCAAACTTTTCCCCCGAGCCCAAAGTTTATCCCCGAGCCCATAGGTTTTCCCCGAGCTCAAATGTGGTCCCCGAGCCCAAGGCTTTTCCCCAAGCCCAAGCCTTTTCCCCGAGCGCATGCCTTTTCCCCGAACCCAAGCCTTTTTCCCCGAGCCCAAACTTTTCCCTGAACCCAAATTTTACCCCAAGCCCAAATGTTTTCCCCGAGTCCATACGTTTCCCGGGAGCCCAAGTCTTTACCCCGAGTCCAAGCCTTTACCCCGAGCCCAAGCCTTTTCCCCGAGTCACGAACTTTTCCCCGAGCCCTGACATTTTCCCCGAGCCCCGACCTTTTCCCCGAGCCCAAGCCTTTTCCCCCATTACAAACCTTTTCCCCGAGAACAAACCTTATCCCCGAGCACAAACCTTATCCCTGAGCACAAACCTTATCCCCGAGCGCAAGCTTTTTCCCTGAGCCCAAGCTTTTTCCCCGAGCCCAAGCCTTTTCCCCAAGCCCAAGCTTTTTCCCCGAGCCCAAGCATTTTCCCCCGAGCTCAAGACTTTTCTCCCAGCCCAAGCCATTTCCCTGAGCCCAAACTATTTCCTGGAGCCTAAGCCTTTTCCCTGAGCCCAAACCGTTTCCCTGGCCTAAACTTCTTTCTTAGCCTAATCATTTCTCCTGAGCTACCTTTTCTCGCTGTCCTAGACTTTTCCACTGTCCTAGCCTTTTTCATTGGCTTACCCTTTTCCACTGGCTTACCCTTTTCGGCTTCCCTAACCCTTTCCCTGGCCTAATCTTTTCCCCAAACCTAAACTTTTCCCCCAGCCTAAAGTTTTCCTTAGCCTAAACATCTCTCTCGGGCCTGACTCTCTCCTTGGTCTAACCCCTTCCCCTAGCCCAAACCTTTTTCCTGAGCTCAAACCTTTTCCCTGATCTCAAATCTTTTCCCTGAGCCCAACACTTTTTCCTGATCTCATATCTCTTCCCCGAGCCCAAACCTTTACTCCGATCCCAAACATTTTCCCTGAGTCCCAACCTTTTCCCCGAGTCCCAACCTTTTCCCCGAGCCCAAACCTTTTCCCCGAGCCCAAATGTTTCCCCGAGCCCAATTGTTTTCCCCGAGCCCAAACGTTATCACCGAGCCCAAACGTTTTCCCCAAGGGAAAACATTTTCCCCGAGCCCAAATCTTTTCCCCAAGCTCAAGCCCTTTCCCCGAGCCTAAACTTTTTCCCCAAGCCCAAAATTTTTCTCCGAGTCCAAACCTTTTCCCCGACCCCAAAACTTTTCCCCGGCCTAAATTATTTTCCTAGCCTAACCATTTCCTGTAACCTACCTTTTTCTCGCTGGCCTAGCCTTTTCTGCTGGCCTAGGCTTTTCTGCTGGCCTAGCCTATTCCGCTGGCCTGACATTTTCTGGTGGCCTGACCTTTTCCCTGCCCTAACCTTTTCCCCTAGCCTAACGTTTTCCTTAGCCTAAACCTCCTCCCTGGCCCAACCTCCTCCCTGGCCCAACCTCCTCCCCGGCCTAACGTCCTCCCCAGCCTAATGTCCTCACCGGCCTAACCTCTTTCCCGGCCCAACCTCTTCCCAGGCTTAACCTCTTCCCCAGCCGAACCTCTTGCCCGGCCTAACCTTTTCTATGGTCTAACCTCTTCCCTGGCCTAAACGTTTCCCCTAGCCTAACCATCTCCACTAGCCTAAACTTTTCCACTAGCCTAACAATTTCCCTAGCCTAAACTTCTCTTTGGCCTGACTTTCTCCCTGGCCTAACCTTTTGCCCGGCCTAACCTTTTCCCCTAGCCCAAACATTTTCCCCGAGCCTATATTTGTCCCCAAGCCCAAACTTTTTTCCTGAGCCCAGACCTTTTCCCCAAGCCCAAACCTTTTCCCTGAGCCATACCTTTTCTCTGAGCCCAAACCTTTTCCCCGAGCCCAAGCTTTTTCCACAACCCAAAGCCTTTTCACCGAGCCCAGGTCTTTTCCCCGAGCCCAGGGATTTTCCCTGAGCCCCGACCTTTGCCCGAGCCCTGACCTTTGCCCCGAGTCCCGACCTTTTTCCCGAGACCAAACCTTTTCCCCGAGCCCAAGCCTTTTCCCCGAGTTTGAGCTTTTCCTCCGAGCCCAAACTTTTCCCCCGAGCCCAAACCTTTTCCCCGAGCCCAAACATTTTCCCTGAGCCCCAAATTTTTCCCTGAGCCCAAACATTTTCCCCGAGCCCAAGCCTTTTCCCTGATCCCAAGTCTTTTCCCTAAACCCAAGCCTTTTCCCCGAGCCCAAGCTTTTTTCCCCGAGCCCAAACTTCTCCCCCGAACCCAAACTTTTCCCCCAAGCCCCAGGTTTTTCCCCAAGCCCATGGGTTTTCCCCGAGCCCAAACGTTTTCCCTTAGCCCAAATGTCTTCCCTGAGCCCAAACGTTTTCCCCAAGCCCAAGCCTTTTCCCTGAGCGCATGCCTATTCCCCCAGCCCAAGCCTTATTCCCGAGCCCAAGCCCTTTCCCGAGGCCAAGACTTTTCCCCGAGTCCCGACCTTCTCCCCGAGCCCAAGCCTTTTCCCCGAGCCCAAACCTTTCCTCTGAGCCCAAACCTTTTCTCCGGCCTAAACTTTTTTCCTAGCCTAACCATTTCCCCTGGACTACCTTTTGGTTGCTGGCCTAGCCTTTTCTGCTGTCCTAGCCTTTTCTGCTGGCTTACCCTTTTCCGCTGGCCTGACCTTTTCCCCTGGCCTGACCTTTTCTGGTCTGACCTTTTCCCTGGCCTAACCTTTTCCTCTAACCTAAATTTTTCCCTTAGTCTAACATTTTCCTTAGCCTAAACTTCTCTATGGCCTGACTTTCTCCCTGGTCTAACCTTTTCCACTGGCCTAAACATTTCCTCTGGCCTAACCTTTTCCCCAACCTAACCTTTCCACTGGCCTAAACATTTCCTCTGGCCTAACCTTTTCCCCGGCCTAACCATTTCCTCTAGCCTAAAACTTTTCCCTGAGTCCAAAACCTTTCCCCGAGCCCAAACCTTTTTCCACAGCCTAAACTTTTCCCTGAGCCCAAAACTTTTCCCCGATCCCCAACCTTGTCCCCGAGTCCTGACCTTTACCCCGGGCCCAAATCTTTTCCCTGAGCCCAAACCTTTTGCCAAGCCCAAACCATTTCCCTGAGCCGAAACATTTTCTCGGAGTCCAAGCCTTTTCCCTGTGCCCATGCCTTTTCCCCAAGCCCAAGCCTATTCACCGAGCCCAAGGCTTTTCCCTGAGCCCAAACATTTTCCCCGAGCCCAATCCTTTTCCCGGTACCCAAACCTTTTTCCCAAGCCCAAAACATTTCCCCGAACCCAAACCTTTTCCCCGAGGGCTGACGAACCCATTTCATTTCAATTTGGGTCCTGCAGCCTTCGCTTTGCACGTTTGGACCTGAAACCTTTGGTAACAGTTTGGTTCCCCGAAAATTTGCATCGCAGGTATTACCCTGAACCCTTTTGGTTCCAGTTCGTGCATCCTAGATTTTGCCCTGCAGGTTTAGCCCCAAATGCTTTTCCTTCAGGTTTGGGCCCCGCAGTCTTTGCCTCGCAGCTTTGGTCCGAACACTTTATGTTTCAGTTCTGGTCCTGCAGCCTTTGCCTTGAAGGTTTGACTCCAGAGCCTTTGACTTGCATGTTGGGCCCCGAACCCTTCTCGTTCCTGTTTGGGCCGGGCAACCTTTGCCTCGCAACGTAGGCCCTGAACCCTTTTGTTCTGGTGTGGGACCTGCAGCCTTTGCCTTGTAAGTTGGGCCCTGAAACCATTTCGTTCCAGTTTGGACCCTGTAGACTTTGTCTTGAAGGTTTGGCCCCAAACCCTTTTGGTTCCAGTTTGAATCTCTTAGAGTTTGCCTTGCAAGTTTGGCTCCGATCCTTTGCCATTCCGGTTTGGGCCCCGCAAGCTTTGCCTTTCTGGGTGGTTCGCGAACTCTTTTGGTTCCAGTTTGGGCCCCGAAGCCTTTGCCTTGCAGGTTTGCCACATCAGTCTTTGCCTTGCAGCTCTGGCCCTGAACCATTTTGGTCTCAGTTTGGGCCTTACAACCTTTGCCTTGCAGTTTTGGTCCCTTACCCATTTGGTTCGAGTTTGGGCCCCCTAGAGTTTGCCTTTCGGGTTTGGCTCCCAACCCTTTTCGTTCCAGTTCCCCCCCCCCCACCCCGCCCCCAGAATTTACCTGGCAGGATTGGCCCCGAACCCTTTTGGTTCTAGTTTTGACCCCAGAGATTTTGTCTTGCAAGTTTGGTCCTGGACACCTTTGATTACAGTTTGGGCCCCGCAGACTTTGCCTTGCAGGTTGGCCCCGAACCCTTTTTGTTCAGGTTTGTCCGCCCAGACATTGCTTTGCAAGTTTGGCCCTGAACCCTTTATCTTCCAGTTTAGGCCCCACAGCTTTTGCCTTGCAGGTTTAGCCCTGAACCCTTTTCTTTCAAGTCTGGATCCCACAGGCTTGCCATGCAGGTTTGGCCCCCAACCCTTTTGGTTCCCTTTTGGCAGCCTTTGCCTTGCAGATTTGGCCCCGAATCCTTTTGTTTACAGTTGGCTCTGCAGCTTTTGCTTTGCAGTTTTGCGCCTCTGCACACCCTCCCCAGTCTTTTCCGTGCAGCTTTGCCCCCGAACCCTTTTGGTTTTAATTTGGCCCCTCAGCCTTTGCCTTGCTAGTTTGGCCCTGAACCCATTTCGTTACAGTTTGGTTCCTGCAGCTTTTGCCTTGAAGGCCTAGACCCTATCCCTTTTGGTACCAGCTTGCCCCCTGGCCCTCCCGGGATTTGCCTTGCAGGTAATGCCCCGAACCCTTTGGGTTTCAGTTTGCGACCCTTAGAGTTTGCCTTGCAGGTGTGGCCCTGAACCCTTATCATTCTGGTTTGGGCCCCGCAGCCTTTGCCTTGTAGGTTTGTTCCCAAACCCTATTGGTTCCAGGTTTGGCACCATCACCTTTGCTTTCCAGGCCTGGCCCCAAAGACTTCGCATTCCAAATTGGGCCCCCAGCCTTTGCCTTCTAGGCCTGGCTCTGAACCCTTCTCGTTCCAGGTTTGGCCCCCCGGCCTATGCCATTCCAGGGCTGGCCCCGTAGCCGTCACATTGCAGGTGTGTCCCCCCTAACCACCTTTTCCTTCCCAGCCTGGCCCCATAGCCTTCTCGTTCCGGGTTTGCCCCCCGCCCCCAGCCTTTGCCTTCCAGGCCTGGAACCTGAAACCTTCTCATTCAAGGTTGGGCCCCCCAGCTGTTGCCTTCCAGGCCTAGCCCCGAACTCTAAATGCTCCAGTTCGGGCCCCCACACCTTCACCTTCGAGGCCAGTCCCCAAAGCCTTCTTGTTCCAGGTTGGGCACCCCACCTTTGCCTTCCAGGCCTGGCCCTGAACCCTTCTTTTCCCAGGTTGGGTCATCCTGGCTTTGCCTTCCAGGCCTGGCCCCAAAGCCTTCTCGTTCCAGGTTGGGCCCCCCCGGCCTTTGCCTTTCAACGCTGGTCCCGAACACTTCTTGTACCAGTTTGGGCCTCCCTGCCTTTGCCTTCCACATTTGGCCCCCTGCCTTTGCCTTCCAGTTTGCCCCCCCCCCCACACCTTTGCCTTCCAGTCCTAGCCCGAACCCTTCTTGTTCCAGGTTTGCCCCCCCATCCCACTTTTGCCTTCCCGGCCTGGCCCCCAGCCTTTGTCTTCCCGGCCTGGCTCCAAATCCTTCTCATTTAAGATTAGGGCCCCCACCTTTGCCTTCCAGATTCCACCCCCGCTCCCCCAGCCTCGCCTTGTAGGCCTGATCCCGAATACTTTTTGTTCCAGTTTGGGTCCCCTAGTTTTTGCCTTCCAATTTTGCCACCCCCCACCCCCCCAGCCCAATCTGTGTCTTGCAGCTTTGACTATGAAACCTTATCGTTCCAGTTTTGCCTCCAGACTTTGCTTTGCAGGTTTGGCCCAAACACTTTTCATTACAGTTTGGGTCTCCCAGCTTATGCCTTGTAGGTTTGGCTCTGAACCCTTATCGTTCCAGTTTTGCCCCCCAGACTTTGACTTGCAAGTTTGGCCCCAAACCCTATTCATTCCAGTTTGGGCCCCCCAGCCTATGGGGGGCTGGTTTGGTAGGTTTGAATCCAAACCCTTTTCCTTCCAGTTTTGATCCACCAGCCTTTGTCTTGCAGGTTTGGCCCCGAACATTTTTCGTTCCAGTTATGCCCCTCTAGCCTTTGCCTTGCAGGTTTGGCCCAGAACTCTTCTCGTTCCATTTTGGGCCCCCCAACATTTGTCTTCCAGATTTGTCCACCCAGGCATTGCCTTGCAGGTTTGGCCCCGAACCCTTTTTGTTCCAGTTTGGGCCCCGCAGCTTTTGCCTTGTGGGTTTGCCCCTGAACCCTTTTAGTTCCAGTTTGGGTCCCACGATCTTTGCCTTGCAAGTTTGGAACTGAATCCTTTTCATTCCAATTTTAGGCTCCATAGCTTTTACCTTGCAGGTTTGCCCCCCCAGCCTTTTTCTTGCAGGTTGGGCCCAGAACCCTTTTCATTCCAGTTTGGGCCCCCCAGACTTTGCATTGCAGGATTGGCACTGACCCCTTTTCGTTCCAGTTTGGGTTCTTTGCCCTCCAGATTTGCCCACCCAGCCTTTGCCTTGCGGGCCTTGCCCCAAACACTTTTTGTTCCAGTTTGGGCCCACAGTCTTTGCTTTGCAGGTTTGGCTCCGAACTCTTTTCATTCCAGTTGGGGCCCCGAAATCTTTGCCTTACAGATTTGGCTCCGAACCATTTTCGTTCCAGTTTGGGTCCCCCCAGCTTTTGCCTTGCAGGTTTGGCCACCAACCCTTTTCATTCCAGTTTGGGCCCCCGCTCTTGCCTTGCAGGTTTGGTCCTGAACGATTTCCCTTCCAGTTTGGATGCCCTGCTCTTGCCTTGCAGGTTTGGCCCCAAACACTTTTCGTTCCAGTTTGGCCACCCTGCTTTTCCCTTGCAGGTTTGCCCCATCGCCCCATCCTTTGCCTTGCAGTTTGACCCCTAACCCTTCTCGTTCCAGTTTGGGCCAGGCAGCCTTTGCCTTGCAGGTTTGGCCCCGATCCCTTTTCATTCCAGTTTGGGTCCCACAGACTTTGTCATGCAGGCTGGGCCCGGAACGCCGTTGTTTCCAGTTTGGGTCCCACAGCCTTTGCCTTGCAGGTTTGGCCCCAAACCCATTTCATTTCAGTTTGGGCCCCGCAGCCTTAGCCCTGCAGGTTTGCCCCCTCAGCCTTTGCTTTGCAGGTTTGACCCCGAACTATTTTGGTTCCAGTTTGGGCTCCACAGCTTTTGCCTTGCAGGTTTGGCCCCGAACACTTTACGTATCAGTTTGGTCCTCGCAGTCTTTACCCTGCAGGTTGGGCCCCGAGCACTTCTGGATCCAGTTTAGGCCCCGCAGGTCTGGCCCCAAATCCATCTGGTTCCCTGGAGTTTGGCCCCAAACTCTTTTTGATCAAGTTTGGGCCCCACAGACTGTGCCTTGCAGGTTTGGCTCCCAACCCTTTTTATTCCTGTTTGGCCCACCCAGAGTTTGCCATCCAGGTTTCTCCATGAAGGCTTTTCGTTTAAGTTTGGGTCCCGCAGGCTTTTCCTTGCAGGTTTGGTCCCGAACACTTTTGATACCCCTTTGGCCCCCGCAGAGTTTGCCTTGCAGGTTTGGCCTGATCCCTTTTGGTTCCAGTTTGGGCGCCCTAGAGTTTGCCACACAGGTTTGGTCCCGAATGCTTTTCGTTCGGGTTTGGGCCCGCAGCCTTTGCCTTGCAGGTTGGGCCCCAAACACTTTTCGTCCCTGTTTAGGCCCCACAGATTTTGCCTTGCGGGTTGGGCCCGGAATCATTTTGGTTTCACTTTGGGCTCCACAGTCTTTGCTTTACAGGTTTGCCCCCGCCATCCCTTGCCTTGTAGCTTTGACCCCTAACTCTTTTGGTTCCAGTTTGGGTCCTACACCCTTTGCTTTGCAGATTTGGCCCTGAAACCTTTTTGTTCCAGTTGGGGCTGCCTAGAGTTTGCCTTGTTGTTTTGGTACAGAAACCTTTCCGTTCAGGTTTGGGCCCTGCTGCCTTTGCCTTGCATGTTTGGCCCCCAATCCTTTTTGTTTCAGGTTGGCCCCCCCCAGAGTTTGCCTTCCAGGTTTGCCCCCAATCCATTTCGTTTCAGTTTGGTTCCCGTAGCCTTTGCTTTGCAGTTTGGGCGCGGAACCATTTTGGTACCAGTTTGGACCTCCTAGAGTTTCTTTGCAGCTTTGGCCCCGAACCCTTTTGTTTCCAGACTAAGCCCCACAGCTTTGCCTTGCAGGTTTGCCCCCGACATTCCTTGCTTTGCAGGTTTTCCCCTAAGTTTTTTAGTACCAGTTTGGGCACCGCAGCCTTTGCCTTGCAGGTTTGGTCCAGAAATCACTTCATTCCTGTTTGGGCCCCCTAGAGTTTAACTTGGAGTATTGGCCCAGAACCCTTTTTGTTCAAGTTTGGCCCTGCTTCCTTTGCCTTGCAGGTTTGCCCCCCAACACTTTTCAATCAGGTTTGGGCCCCGCATCCTTTCCCTTGCAGGTATGGCCCCAAACCATTTTTGTTCCAGTTTGGCTCCCACAGAGTTTGCCCTGCTAGATAGGCCCCCATCACTTTTCATTCAGGTTTGGGGCCAAACATGCAAGGCAAAGGTTGGGGGAGCAAACCTTCAAGTCAAAGGCTGCAGGGCCCAAAGTAGATACAAAAGTCTTCAGGACAAGGCAAACTCTAGGAGGCCCAAAATGGAGCCAAAATGGTCCGGGCCCAAACCTGCAAGGCAAAAGCTGCAGGACCAAAACTGGAAACAAAAGGGTTAGGGGCCAAAGCTGTAAGGAAAATTCTAGGGGGCCCAAAATGGAATGAGAAGGGTTTGGGGCCCAATCAGCAAAGCAAAGGTTGCGGGGCCCAAAGTGGAACTAAAAGGGTTTGGGGCCAAACCTACAAGGTAGGTTGTAAAAGGCCCAAACCTTTTACGTTCCAATTTGTGTCCCCCAGATTTTACCTTGCAGATTGGTCCCGAACCCTTCTCTTTCCCTGAACCCTTTTCATTCCATTTTGGGCCCCGCAGCCTTTGCCTTGCAGGTTTGACCCCGAGTCTTTGCTTTGCAGGTTTGGCCCCAAACTCTTTTGTTTCCCATTGGGCCCTGCAGCCTTTGCTTGCAGGTTTGGCCCCGAACCCTTTTGGTCTCAGTTTGGGCCCCGCAGCCTTTGCCTTGCAGGTTTGCTCCCCCAAGGGTTTGCTTTGCAGGTTTGGCCCCGAACCCATTTGGTACCAGTTTGGGCACCGCAGCCTTTGCCTTGAAGGTTTGGCCCCAAACCCTTTTTGTTCAGACTAGGCCCCACAGCCTTTGCCTTGCAGGTTTTGCCCTGATCCCTTTTTGTTCCAATTTAGGCCCCGCAGCCTTTCTCTTGCAGGTTTGGCCCCAAAGCCTTTGGTATCCAGTTTGGGCCCCATAGAGTTTGCTTTGCAGGTTTGTCCCCAAACCATTTTTGTTCAGGTTTGGGGCCCGAAGCCTTTGCCTTGCAGATTTGGCCCCCAACCCTTTTTGGTCCAGTTTGTCCCCACCAGACTTTGCCTTTCAAGTTGGTCCCCGTATCCTTTTCTTTTCAGTTTGGGGTACCATAGCTTTTACTTAACAGATTTGTCCCCGAACACCTTTGGTACCAGTTTGGGCCCCTAAAGTTTGTTTTGCAAGTTTTGCCCTGAACCTTTTCGGTGACGTTTGGGGCCCTGCAGCCTTTGCCTTGCAGGTTTTGCCCCGAACACGTCTAGTTGGTGTGTGGGCAAGGAAGCAAGTGCCTTGCAGATTGGCCCACGAACTCTTTTTGTTCACTTCCAAACACTTTTGGTTCCAATTTGGAACCCCTAGAGTTTGCCTTGCACATTTGTACCTGAACCCCTTTCATTCAGGTTTGGGCCCTGCAGCCTTTGTCTGCACTGGTTCCCAATGCTTTTTCTTCCAGTTTAGCACCCCCAGAGTTTGCCTTGCAGGTTTGTCACCGAACCCTTTTGTTTCAGTTGGGTCCTGCAGCCTTTGCCTTGCAGGTTTAGCCACAAACACTTTTGGTACCAGTTTGGCCACCCAATAGTTTGCCTTGAGGTTTGGCACGAACCCTTTTGGTTCCACTTTGGGTCCCTCAAACTTTGCCTTTTGCAGGTTGGGCCCGGAACCCTTTTGGTTTCACTTTGGGCCGCGCACCTTTGCCATGCAGGTTTGCTCTCCCATTCTTGGCTTTGCAGCTTTGAACGTGAATCATTTTTATCCCAGTTTGGGCCCTCAGCCTTTGTCTCGCAGGTTTGGCCATGACTCCTTTTGGTTCCAGTTTGGGCCCCCTAGAGTTTGCCTTTCAGGTTTGGCTCTGAATGCTTTTCGTTCAGCTTTGGGCCCGCAGCCTTTGCCTTACAGGGTTGGCCCCAAGCCATCTCATTCCAGTTTGGGCCAGGCAGCCTTTGCCTTGCAGGTTTGGCCCCAAATCCTTCTAACTCCAAGTTAGGACCCCCTAGAGTTTGCCTTAGAGGATTGGCCCCGAACCCTTTTGGTTGTGTTTTGGGCCCTGTGGACTTTGCCTTTCAAGTATGGCCCCCAACTCTTTTTGTTCCAGTGTGGGTCCCACAGCCTTTGCCCTGCAGTTTGGGCCCCAAACTCTTCTCGTTCCATTTTGGGCCAGGCAGGTTTTGCCTTGAAGGTTTGGTCCCGAACGCTTTTCGTTCAGGTTTGGGCCCCACAGCCTTTGCCTTGCAGGTTTGGCCCCAACACTTTTGTTTCCAGTTTGGGCTCCACAGCCTTTGCCTGGCAGGTGTGCCCCCACCCCACGCCACAGCCTTTGCTTTTCAGGTTTGGTCCCAAGCCCATTTGGTTCCAGTTTGGGCCCCGCAGCCTTTGCCTTGCAGGTTGGGCCCTGAACCCTTTTCGTTTGGGGTTTGAGCCCCTCAGCCTTTTCCTTGAAGTATGGCCCCCAACCCTTTTTGTTCCAGTATCGGTCCCGCAGCCTATGCCCTGCAGTTTGGGCCCCAAACCCTACTCGTTCCATTTTAGGCCAGGCAGGCTTTGCCTTTCAGCTTTGTCCCCCCAGCCTTTGCCTTGCAGGTTTGGCTCCCAACCCTTTTCATTACAGTTTAGGCCCCACAGCCTTTGCCATGCATCTTTGGCCCTGAACCCTTTTGGTTCCAGTTTGGGCCCCCTAGAGTTAGCCTTGTAGGTTTGGCCCATAACTCTTTTTGTTCCGGTTTTGGCCCTGAAGCCTTTGGCTTGCAGCTTTAGCCCCGAAACCTTGTGGTTCCAGTTTAGGACCTGCAGCCTTTGCCTTGCAGGTTTGGCCCCAAACACATATGCTTGCCATTAGGGTCCCGCAGCCTTTGCCTTGCAGGTTTGGCCCTGAACACTTTTCGTTCCAGTTTGGTCCCCACAGTCTTTGCTTTGCAGGTTTGCCCCCCCAGGCTTTGCTTTGCGGATTTGGCCCCAAACTCTTTTGTTTCCAGTAATGGCCCCGCAGGCTTTGCTTGCAGGTTTGGCCCCAAAACCTTTTGGTTCCAGCTGGGGCCCCGCTGTCTTTGCCTTGCAGGTGTGACCCCCGAGCCTTTGCTTTGCAGGTTTAGCCCCGAACCCATTTGGTTCCAGTTTGGGCCCCACAGCTTTGCCTTGCAGGTTTGGCCCCAAAAGCTTCTTGTTCAAGTTTGGACCCTGCAGCCTTTACCTTACAGGTTTGCCCCCCAATCCTTCTCGTTCCTGTTTGGGCCGGTCAGCCTTTGCCTTGCAGGTTAGGCCCAGAACTGTCTTCATTCCAGGGTGGGCCCCGCAACCTTGGCCTTGCAAGTTGGCCTGGAAGGCTTTAGGTCCCAGTTTGGGTCCTGCAGCCTTTTCCTTGCAGGTTTGGCCCTGAACCCTTTTGGATACAGTTTTGGCCCCCTAGATTTTGCCTTGCAGGTTTGCCCTGTACCCTTTTTCGTCTTACTGAATGGACTGCATTGCTACCCCAAAAAGAAAAGGGGGTTGTAGGGTAAGGTGTGTGTGTGTGTGTGTGTGAATAAAAGGGGGAAGAAGAGTAATGAGGCTGATGCCACTCATGGGAGAACAGGGACCTGGGCTCTGTGCAGGAAGCTAGCTCTGTCTGGTTTGCCGGGGACTGAGAAGATAATTCTATAGATAGGTCAAGGCTTCTGGGACTACAGTCCTGACTGCAGGGTCACTGCACAGCCTCACTCTTTGGAGAAGGGACTCTTTTGTGCTCTTTGTGGAAGTTTGTGGTTTCTAATATCAGGAGGAGATCAGGGTGTCTCCCCTGTTTCTCTCTGAGAAGCAGAGTTGTGCAGATTCCTACCTGAAATCGAGTTCATAGTGGTTTGGCCTGGGAGGATAGAAGGCAGGTATTGTACCAGAAACTGAATTCTATCCAGTGTGCATGCAGTTCTGCACCATCAGTCAATCAATTGGATTGATGGAGTGCCTCCTGTGTGCAGAGCACTGTACTAAGCACTTGGCAGAGTCCCCGTAAGACAGACACATTCCCTGCCCATAACAAGTTTACAGTCTAGAAGGGGAGGCAGACATCAATTTAAATCCGTGAATACATAAATGAATGAGGGCAGATTGTTGCAGTCATCTTAGTGAGGCGGTCTGCCTTTAACCCTCACCTCTTCGGGTGATAGGTTTAATGTTTGGTGGAGGAGAGGGAAAATGGTATCTGCCAAAGAAATCTATCTCATCTGCAATCTCCTACCCCTCCTTCTCCAGCTATGAAACAGTAGAATCTGAAGAAGTCTGAAGGGTATGGCCACAGAAGCAGAGGGCAGGGCAAAGGTCAGGGTGAGGGAACCTTGCCCCTCATTAATTCACGTGTGTCTCTTAAGGCCAGGTTCCACAACTCCAGATGTGTTTCAGTCAGGACTGGTGAAGAAGGTGTAGCGACATTTTGCTTCCATTAGACCCAAACTATACTGCCTCCTACGCAGTGGAGAGCTCTGCAGTGATTCCTGTGTTGTGGAGGGAGCAGGAGGTGGGTGTTGGGGAGAAGGGGAGCACGGGTCTGTCCTGTTGGCTCAGACATAGAAAAGGTATTTGCCCCCCAACCTCCTCAAAAAAAACTAGGTTGTCTGCAATCTTCTATGCCTCCTTCTCCAACTCTGAGAAAGACAAGAGACAGACACATTAAGAGCAATGAAACATTAAAACACAGCCCACGTGCACAAAATAAAACCCAAATCAGCTTTTTTCCTCTTCTCTCACTCCCTTGTATGTCAAATAGCAGAAATGTGAGCTTATTTGGGGAAGACATCTTGGAGATGTGATTTGAATAGGGCTCTGAAGGTGGGGAGAGTGATGGTTTTTCTGCTTTACAGGGCCAGACTGCTCTGACTACTCCTGGGGTCCAGGGTCATCAGGTCGGATGTGGGAACTGTGAGGAGGGAACTCAGACAGGAAAGGAAGGTAGGGCAGGGGTCAGGACAGAGATGAGAACCCCTGGAGAGCTGTTTGGAATTTGTGTTTCCTTGGTCAAATCCTTTCATGCTAGAGATTCAATCCAATCCTATCCCTTATCCCCTATCCCATCGTACCCTATCTTTCCCAAAGCCATCCCCTCTTCCAATGAGCTGCTAGGGCTCCCTCCAGGGACACCTGATCTCTAACCCAGCTGTTTCCAATCAGGTGGATTACTGAGGTCAGGCCGGGCCCTGCCCCTCCCCTCTCCCCCACCCTATGTAAGCCACCAGAGTTTGAGGATATATGGAGTTGAGTGTATTGGCTTCAGTGGGAGGGGTTGTGGATTTTAGGAGGATAAGAGGAATGAGGATAAGAGGAGATGTGGAGTTGGGGGTAACTTTGTATCTGCTTTCTGGCTTGCTTAGTAGGGGCTCTTCTGGGCTAGGTAATTTCCTTAAAGGTGTTCCAGGTTTCCCCCCAGCCTTTGACTTCCCGGCTTGACCCCGAAGCCTTTGCGTTCCAGGTTTGCCTCCCCCACCTCCGCCCCACCCTTTGCCTTCCTGGCGTGGCCCCTAAGCCTTTATGTTCCAACTTTGGCCCCCCAGCCTTTACCTTCCCGACCTAGCCCCGAAGACCTCTCATTTCCAGGTTGCCCTCCCGCACCCCCACCGCCGCCTTTGATTCCAGGCCTGGCCCGGAACCTTTCTCATTCCAGGTTGGGCCCACCCTCCCACTGCCTTCCAGGCCTGGCCTCAAAGCCTTCTCATTCCAGGTTTGGCCCCCGCCTTTGCCTTAGAGGTTGGACACCCCCACCGTTTCCTTCCAGGCCTGGCCCCAAACCCTACTCGTTGGTGGTTGGGCCTCCCCGGGCCTTTGCCTTCCAGGCCTGGCCCCGAACACTTCTTGTTCTAGGTTTGGCCCTCGCCTCTGCCTTCGAGATTGGACACCCCGCTGTTTCCTTCCAGGCCTGGAAGGAAACTGGGCATGTCACTCTGGGCATGTCACTCCCCTGCTTAAACACCTCCAGTGGTTGCCTATCAACCTCCGCTCCAAACAAAAACTCTTCACTCTAGGCTTCAAGGCTCTACATTACCTTGCCCCTTCCTACCTCTCCTCCCTTCTCTCTTTCTACTGCCCACCCCGCACGCTCCACTCCTCCGCCACCCACCTCCTCACCGTCCCTCGGTCTCGCCTAACCTGTCATCGACCCCTGGGCCACGTCCTCCCGCGGTCCTGGAATGCCCTCCCTCCTCACCTCCGCCAAACTAATTCTCTTCCCCTCTTCCAAACCCTACTTAAAACTCACCTCCTCCAAGAGGCCTTCCCAGACTGAGTTCCCCTTCTCCCTCTACTCCCTCTACCGCCCCCCTTCACCTCTCCGCTGCTTAACCCTCTTTTCCCCCCATTTCCCTCTGCTCCTCCTCCTCTATCTTCCCATCCCCTCAGCACTGTACTCGTCTGCTCAACTGTATATATTTTCATTACCCTATTTATTTTGTTATTGAAATGTGCATCGCCTCGATTCTATTTAGTTGCCATTGATTTTACGAGATGTTCTTCCCCTTGACTCTATTTATTGCCATTGTTCTCATCTGTCTGTCTCCCCCGATTAGACGGTAAGCCCGTCAAACGGCAGGGACTGTCTCTATCTGTTGCCGACTTGTTCATTCCAAGCGCTTAGTACAGTGCTCTGCACATAGTAAGCACTCAATAAATACTATTGAATGAATGAATGAAAGGCCTGGCCCCAAAACCTTCTCGTTCCACTTTGGGCCACCTTGCTTTTCCTTGGTAGGTTTGCCCCCTCCAACCTTTGTCTTGTAGGCCTGTCCCTGAACCCTTTTTGCTCCATTTTGGGTCCCCCAGTTTTTGCCTTCCAGTTTTGCCCCCCCAAGCCCTTATCTTCCAGGGTGGGCCCTGAACCCTTTTAATTCCAGGTTGGGCCCCGCAGCCTTTGCCTTGCAGGTTTGGCCCTGAATCCTTCTCATTCCTGTTTGAGCCAGGCAGCCTTTGCCTTGCAGGTTTGTCTCCAAACCCTTTTTGTTCCAGTTTGGCCCCTGCAGCCTTTGCCCTCCAGATTTGGCCCCAAAAGCTTTTTGTTCCAATTTGGAGCCCCCAGTCTTTGCCTGGCGGGTTTTGTCCCAAACACATTTTGTTCCAGTGTGGACCCTGCAGCCTTTGCCTTGCGGGTTTGGCCCTGAGCCGTTTTCTTTCCAGTTTGGCCCCATAGCCTTTACATTGCCGGTTTGGCCCTGAACACTTTTCTTTCCAGTTTGGGCCCTCCAGACTTCAACTTGCAGGTTTGGCCCGAACCCTTTTCATTCCAGTTTGGACCTCCGTGCCTTTGCCTTCCAGATTTCCCCACCCAGCCTCTGCCTTGCAGGCCTGGCCCTGCAATCTTGTCGTTCCAGATTGGGTCCCACAGCCTTAGCAGTGGGGCCCTGCAGGCTTTGCCTTGAAGGTTTGGCCCCAAACCCTTTTGGTCTAATTTGGGCCCGCACCCTTTGCTTTGCAGGTTTGTCCACCTAGCCTTTGTGTTGCAGGGTTGGCCCGAATGCTTTTTGTTCCAGTTGGGGCCCCGCAGCCTTTCCCTTGCAGATTTGGCCCTGAACCCTTTTCATTCCAGTTTGGGCCATGCAGCTTTTTTCTCACAGGTTTGGCCCCGACCTCTTTTTGTTTCAGTTTGGGCACCACAGCCTTTGCCTTGCAATTTCTGGCCCCGAACCCTTTTCGTTCCAGTTTGGGCCCCCATACTCTTGCCTTTCAGTTTTAACGCCTAAACCTTTTCGTTCCAGTTTGGAAGCCGTAGCCTTTGATGTGCAGGTTTGGCCCCGAACCGTTTTCATTCCAAGTTGGACCTCGCTTTTTACCTTGCAGGTTTGGCTCGAACCCTTTTCGTTCCAGTTTGTGTCCCACAGCCTTTGCCCTCCAGGTTTGGCCCTGAAAGTTTTTTGTTCCAATTTGGGCCCGCAATATTTGCCTTGCAGGTTTGGCCCCAAACCATTTTCTTTTCAGTTTGGGGCCCCCCGCTTTTGTCTTGCATGTTTGGCCCCATACCCCTTTCTTTCCAATGTGGGCCCTGCAGCCTTTGCCTTGTAGGTTGGCTCCCCCCTGCCTTTGCCTTGCAGGTTTGATCCCGAACCATTTTCGTTCCAGTCCTGGCCCCTCAGCCTTTGCCTTGCAGGTTTGGCCGCAATTACCTTTTGTTCCAGTTTGCGCCCCACAGCTTTTGCCTTGCCGGTTTGTCCCCGAACCCTTTTTGTTTCAGTTTGGGGCCCACAGCCTTTGCCTTTGAGGTTTGGCTCCTTATCCTTTTCGTTCCCGTTTCGAGACCCCCTGCTTTTGCCTTGCAGCTTTGGCCCCGAACCATTTTCATTCCAGTTTTGACCCCACAGTCTTTGCCTTGAAGGTTTGGCCCTGAACCCTTTTCGTTGCAGTTTATGCTCCACAGCCTTTGCCTTGCATGTTTGGCCCCCAACCCTTTTGGTTCCAGTTAAGGCCCCGCAGCCTTTGCCTTGCAGGTTTGGCCCTAAACCCTTGTGGTACCAGTTTGCCCCTGCCAGAGTTTGCCTTGTGGATTTGGCCCTAAACCCCTCCCTCCTCGCAAGTGCCATCCCCTCCACCTGTGCTTCGGACCCTAAACCCGTCAATGGGCAGGGATTGTCTCTATCTATTAACGAATTGTACATTCCACACACTTAGTACAGTGCTCTGCACATAGTAATCGCTCAATATATACCATTGAATGAATGAAAATTCCCGCTCACCTTATAAAACCATTGCCCCTTCCCTCCTTCCTTCCTTAACTTCTATCTTTAACTACTCATTCTCCAATGGCTTCTTCGCCTCTGCCTTCAAACATACCTATGTCTCCCCCATCCCAAAAAGACCCTCTCTCGACCCCACTTCCCTTTCCAGTTATTGCCCTATCTCCCTCCTATCCTTCTTTTCCAAACTCCTAGAACGAGTCGCCTACACTTGCTGCCTTGAATTCCTCAGCTCCAACTCTCTCCTGTACCCCTTCCAATCTGGCTTCCGTCCCAATCTGGCTTCCGTCCCCTCCACTCTACCGAGACTGCTCTCTCAAAGGTCACCCATGACCTCCTTCTTGCCAAATCCAATAGCTCCTTCTCTATCCTAATCCTCCTCGACCTCTCAGCTGCCTTTGGCACTGTCGACCATCCCCTTATCCTCCACGCCTTATCTCACCTTGGCTTCACGGACTCCATCCTCTCCTGCTTCTCCTCTTATCTTTCTGGCTGTTCATTCTCGGTCTCCTTCATGGGTTCCTCCTCCCCCACCCATCCACTAACTGTAGGGGTTCCTCAAGGGTTAAGTTCTTGGCCCTCTTCTGTTCTCCATCTATACTCACTCCCTTGGTGATCTCATTCGCTCCCACGGTTTCAACTATCATCTCTATGCAGATGACACCCAAATCTACATCTCCTCCCCTGTTCTCTCCCCCTCCCTTCAGGCTCGTATCTCCTACTGCCTCCAGGACGTCTCCACTTGGCTGTCTGCCCGCCACCTAAAACTCAACATGTTCAAAACTGAGCTCCTTATCTTCCCTCCCAAATCCGGTCTTCTTCCTGAGTCCCCTGTCACTGTGGACGGTACAACCATCCTTCCCATCTCTCAAGCCCGCAACCTTGGTGTCATCCTTGACTCAGCTCTCTCATTCACCCACACATCCAATCTGTCACCAACGCCTGCCAGTCTCACCTTTACAGTATCGCCAAGATCTGCCCTTTCCTCTCCATCCAAATGACTATCGTACTGGTACCAGCTTTCATAATATCCCGGCTGGATTATTGTGTCAGCCTTCTCTCTGATCTCCTTTCCTCCTGTCTCTTCCCACTCCAGTCTATTCTTCCTTTTGCTGCCCAGATCATCTTCCTGCGGAAACGCTCTGGGCATGGCACTCCGCTCCTTAAAAACCTCCAGTGGTTCCTATCAACTTCCATACGAAACAAAAAACTCCTCACTCTGGGCTTCAAGGCTCTCCATCACCTTGCCTCCTCCTACCTCACCTCCCTTCTCTTTCTACTGCCCACCCCACACACTCCTCTCCTCTGCAGCTCACCTCCTCACAGTCCCCAGTTCAAGCCTATCCCGCTGAGGACCTCTGGCCCATGTCCTACTGCTGTCCTGGAATGCCCTTCCTCCTCACCTCCGCCAAACTAACTCTCTTCCCCTCTTCCAAACTCTACTCCTCTAAGCTCAACTCCAAGCTCAACTCCTCTAAGAGGCCTTCCCAGACTGAGCTACCCCTTTTCCCTCTGCTCCCTCTGCTCCCTCTCTGCTCCCCTCCGCCCTCTGCGCCCTCCCCACTTCCCCTCAGTTAAGCCCCATTTCCCTCCGCTCCTCACCCTTTCCCTTCCCCTCCCCCTCCCCTGAGCACTGTGCTCATTTGTATATATTTTTATTACCCTATTTATTTTGTTAATAAGGTGTTCATCCCCTTGATTCTATTTATCGTGATTATGTTGCCTTGTTTCTGTCTGTCTGTCTCCCCCGATTAGACTGTGAGCCCGTCATTGGGCAGGAACTGTCTCTGTGTGTTGCCGAACTGTACATTCCAAGCACTTAGTACAGTGCTCTGCACATAGTAAGCGCTCAGTACATACTATTGAACTAATGAATGAATGAATGAATCAGGTTTGGGCCCCGTAGCCTTTGCCTTGCAGGTTGGGCCTGGAACCCTTTTAGTTCCATGTTGGATTCCACAATCTTTACCTTGCAGGTTTGGCCCCCAATCCTTGGCCTTGCAGCTTTTCCCCCTAATCCTTTTAGTACCAGTTTGGGCGCCGCAGCCTCCGCCTAGCAGGTTTGGCCCGGAACCTTTTTGCTTCCAGTTTAGGCCCCGCAGCCTTTGCCTTGCACATATGGCCCGCAACCCTAATTGTTCCAGTGTGACCACCCCTAGATTTTGCCTTGCAGGTTTTGCCCCAACCCGTTTTGTTTCAGTTTGGCTCCCACAGCCTTTGGCTTGCAGGTTGACCCGGAACCCTATTGGTACCAGTTTGGCCCCTCCAAGAGTTTGCCTTTCAGGTTTGGTCCTGAACCCTTTTCATTTCAGTTTGGGTCCTGCAGCCTTTGCCTTGAAGGTCTGGACCCCAACACTTTTGGTACCAGCTTGCCCCCACTCCGACCCGAGTTTGCCTTGCAGGTAATGTCCCAAACCCTTTTGGTTCCAGTTTGGGACCCCTAGAATTAGCCTTGCAGGCTTGGACCCGAACACTTTTCATTCAGGTTTGGGACCCACAGCCTTTGCCTTGCCTTTGCTTTGCCTTTGCCTTTGACTCCCCCGATTAGACTGTAAGCCTGTCAATGGGCAGGGACTGTCTCTATCTGTTGCCGATTTGTACATGCCAAGCACTTAGTACAGTGCTCTGCACATAGTAAGCACTCAGTAAATACTATTGAATTGAATTTGCCTTGCAGGTTTGGCTCCGAGTCCTTCTCGTTCCAGCTTGGGCCAGGCAGCCTTTCCCTTGCAGGTTTGGCCCCAAACCCTTTTCGTTCTTGTTTGAGCCCCACAGACTTTGCCTTGAAAGTTGGGTCCCGAACGCTTTTAGTTCCAGTTTAGGCCCCACAGCCTTTGCCTTGCAGGTGTGGCCCCAAACATTTTCCTTTTCAGTTTTGGTCCCGCAGCCTTTGCCTTGCAGGTTTTTAACTGAAGCCTTTTCCTTCCACTTTGGGCCCTGCAGCCTTTGCGTTGCAGATTCGGCCCCGAACGCTTTTGATTCCAGTTTGCGTCCCGCAGCCTTTGCCTTGCAGTTTTGGCCCTGTACCTTTTGGGTTCCAGTTTGGGCCCCACAGCCTTTCCCTTGGAGGTTTGGCCCCGAACCCTTTTGGTTCCACTTTGGGCCCCCTAGAATTTGCCCTGCAGTTTTGGCCCCGAACCTTTTTCGTTCAGCTTTGGGCCCCGCAGCCCTTGCCTTGTACGTCTGGACCTGAACACTTTGGGTACCAGCTTGCCCCCCACAAAGAGTTTGCTTTGCAGGTAATGCCCCGAGTCCTTTTGGTTCCACTTTGGGACCCCTAGAGTTGTCTTGTAGGTGTGAACCTGAACGCTTTTTGTTCTGATATGGGCCCCTCAGCCTTTGTCTTGCAGGTTTGGCCCCTAACCATTTTGGTTCTAGTTTGGGCCTCACAGTCTTTCCCTTGCAGGTTTGACCCCGAACGCTTTTCATTCCAGTTTCGGCCCTGCAGGCTTTGCCTTGCAGGTTTGACCCCACAGCCTTTGCTTTGCAGGTTTGTGCCCAACCCCTTTTCGTTCCGGTTTGGGCCCTGGAGGCATTGCCTTGCAGCTCTGGCCCCAAACCTGTTTGGCTACATTTTGGTCCCTGCGGTCTTTGCCTTGCATGTTTGGCCCCAAAGCCTTTTGGTTCCAATTTGGGCATCCTAGAGTTTACCTGGCAGGTTTGGCTCCGATCACTTCGTTCAGGTTGGGCCTCGCAGCCTTTGCCTTGCAGGTCTGGCCCCGAACCTTTTCGTTTCCAGTTTGGGTTCCACAGACTTTGCCTTGCAGGTTGGGCCCGGAACCCTTTTGTTTCCACTACTGGCCCCATAGCCTTTGCTTTGCAGGCATACGCCCCCATCCTTTGTCTTGCAGCTTAGGTCCCAAACCCTTTTGGTTCCAGTTTGGGCCCTGCAGCCTTTGCCTTTCAGGTTTGGCCCTGAACCCTTTTGGTTCCAGTTTGGGCCCCCTAGATTTTGGTTGCATGTTTGGGCCTGAAAGCTTTTCATGCAGGTTTTGACCCCACAGCCTTTTCCTTGCAGGTTTTGACCCCACAGCCTTTTCCTTGCAGGTTTGGTCCCCAACGCTTTTTGTTCCAGTGTGGCCACCCCAGAGTTTGCCTTGCAGGGTTGGCCCCAACCTGTTTTGTTTCAGTTTGGGTCCTGCAGCCTTTGCCTTGCAGGTTGGCCCGGAACCCTTTTGGTACCAGTTTGGCCCCTCCAAGAGTTTGCCCTGCAGGTTTGGTCCTGAATCCTTTTGGTACCAGTTTGGACCCCCTAGAGTTTGTCTTGCAGCTTTGGCCCCGAACCCTTTTCTTTTCAGTTTTGGTTCCGCAGCCTTTGCCTTGCAGGTTTTGACCTGAAGCCTTTTCTTTCCACTTTGGCTCCCGCAGTCTTTGCGGTGCAGGTTCGTCCCCGAACTCTTTTGATTCCAGTTTGCATCCCTCAGGCTTTGCCTTGAAAGTTTGTCCCCAGACTATTTTCATTCCAGTTTGAGCCCCACAGCCTTGCCTTGCAGGTTTGGCCCCAAACACTTTTCGTTCCAGTTTGGGCCCTGCAGCCTTTGCCTTGCAGGTTAAGCCCGGATACTTTGCCGTGCAAGTCTGCCCCTTGAGCCTTTGTCTTGCAGGTTTGTCCCCAAACCCTTTTTGTTCCAGTTTGGACCCCACAGTCTTTTACTTCCATGTTTGCACCTCCAGCCTTTCTGTTGCAGATTTAGCCCTGAACCCTTTTTGTTTCAGTTTGCGCTCCACATCCTTTGCTTTGCAGGTTGTCCCTCCCAGCCTTTGCCTTGCAGGTTTGACCCGGAACCCTTTTGGTTCCAGTTTGGATCCCCCAGCCGTTGCCTTACAGGGTGGGCCCCAAACCCTTTTCGTTCTAGTTTGGGTCCCGCAGCCTTTGCCTTGCAGGTTTGACCCTAAACCTTTTTCGATCCAGTTTGGGCCCTGCAACCATTGCCTTGCACGTTTTGCCCCGAACCCTTTTGGTTCCAGTTTGAGCCCCCTAGAGTTTGCCTTGCAGATTTGGCACCAAACTCTTTTCATTCATTCATTCAATAGTATTTATTGAGCGCTTACTATGTGCAGAGCACTGTACTAAGCGCTTGGGATGAACAAGTCGGCAACAGATAGAGACAGTCCCTGCCGTTTGACGGGCTTACAGTCTAATCGGGGGAGACAGACATATGAGAACAATGGCAATAAATAGAGTCAAGGGGAAGAACATCTCGTAGAAACAATGGCAACTGAATAGAATCAAGGCGATGTACAATTCATTAACAAAATAAATAGGGTAATGGAAATATATACAGTTGAGCGGACCAGTACAGTGCTGTGGGGATGGGAAGGGAGAGGTGGAGGGTTTGGGCCCAGCAGCCTTTGCCTTGCAGGTTTGCTGCCCGACCCATTTTGTTCCAGTTTGGGCTCCCGAGAGTTTACCTTCTAGGTTTGGCCCCAACCAGTTTCATTTCAGTTTGGGTCCTGCAACCTTTGCCTTGCACATTTTGCCCCGAACCCTTTGGGTTCCAGTTTGGGCCCCCTAGAGTTTGCCTTGCAGATTTGGCACCAAACCCTTTTCGTTCAGGTTTGGGCCCAGCAGCCTTTGCTTTGCAGGTTTGATGCCCAACCCTTTTTGTTCCAGTTTGGCCCCCCGAGAGTTTACCTTCCAGGTTTGGCCCCAACCAGTTTCATTTCAGTTTGGGCCCTGCAACCTTTGCCTTGCACGTTTGGCCCAGAACCCTTTTCGTTCCAGTTTTGTCCCTGCAGCCTTTGCCTTGCAGTTTTGGCCCCAAACCCTTTTCATTCCAGATGGGGCCCCGCAATCTTTTCCTTACAGGTTAGGCCCGGAATGCTTTTTGTTCCACTTTTGGTCCTGCAGTTTTTTCCTTGTAGGTTTGGCTCCGAACCCCTTTGGTTACAGTTGCGCCTCCTAGAGTATGCCTTGCAGATTTGTCCCCCAATCCTTAGCTTTGCAGCTTTGGCGCCGAACCCTATTTGTTCAGGTTTGGGCCCCACGGCCCTTGCCTTGCAGGTTTGGCCCCAAATCCTTTTGATTCCAGTTTGGGACCCCTAGAGTTTACCTTACAGATTTGGCCACGATCTCTTTTCGTTCAGGTTTGGGCCCCGCAGGCTTTCCCTTGCAGGTTTGTCTCCCTACCCTCATTGTTCCAGTTAAGCCCTCCAAGAGATTGCCTTGCAGGTTTGTCAACTATCCGTTTTCATTTCAGTTTGGGTCTCTCAGACTCTGCCCTTTGCAAGTTGGGCCTGGAAGCCTTTGGGTTTCACTTTGGATCCCTGCAGCCTTTGCCTTGCAGGTTTGCCCCCCGATCCTTTGCGATGCAGTTTTGGCCGCAAACTCTTTTGGTTCCAGTTTGGGCCCCGTAGAGTTTGCCTTGCAGGTTTGTCCCCGAATGCTTTTCTTTCAGGTTTGGTTCCTGCAAGTTTGGCCCCAAACCCTTTTTGTTCAGCTTTGGGCCCCACAGCCTTTGCCTTGGAAGTTTGTCCCTGGACCTTTTTCATACCTGTTTGGGCTCTGCAGCCTTTGCCTTGCAGGTTTGGCCCAGAAACTTTCGGTTCCAGTTTGGGTCCCTCAACCTTTGCCTTGCATGTTTGACCCTGAAGGCTTTTGTTTACAATTTGGGCCCCATAGAGTTTGCATTGCAGGTTTGCCCCCCGCCCTTCCTTTGCCTTGCAGGTTTGGCCCTAAATCCTTCTGTTTCCAGCTTGGGACCCTTAGAGTTTGTCTTGCAGGTATGGTCCTCAACCGTTTTTGTTGCAGTGTGGCCCACGTAGAATTTGCATTGCAGGATTGGCCCTGATCCCATTTCGTTTCAGTTTGGGTCCCTCAGCCTTTGCCTTGCAGTTTAACCCCTAACCCTTTTTGTTCAGGTTTGGGCCCCGCAGGCTTTACCTTGCAGCTTTGGCCCCAAACCCTTTTGCTTCCAGTTTGGGCCCCACAGGCTTTGCCTCGCAGGTTTGGCAGCGAACACTTTTGATACCAGTTTAGCCCCCCAGACTTTGCCTTGCAGGTCTGCCCCCCACAGCCTTTGCTTTGAAAGTTTGGCCCCGAACCCCTTTCATTTCAGTTTGGGCCGCACAGCCTTTGCCTTGCAGATTTGTCCCTGAACCCTTTTGGTTCCACTTTAGGACCAGCAGGCTTTGCCTTGCATGTTAGGCCACGAATCCTTTTGGTTCCAGTTTGGGTCCCACAGTCTTTGCCATGCAGGTTGGCCCCCCCCACCAGGCTTTGCCTTGCAGGTTAGCCCCGAACCCTTTTCGTTCAGGTTTGTGCCCCGTAGCCTTTGCCTTGCAAGTTTGGCTCCGAACCACTCTCATTCCAGTATGGGCCCCGCAGCCTTTGCCTTGCAGGTTTGGCCTCAAACCCCTTTCGTTCCAGTTTGGGTCCCGCAGACTTTGCAGTTCAGGTTGGGTCCAGAATGCTTTTGTTTCCAGTTTGGGTCCTGCAGCCTTTGCCTTGTAGGTTTGGCTCCAGTCCCTTTTGGTTCCACTTTAGGCCCTGCAGCCTTTGTTTGCAGGTTTGGCCGGGAACCTTTCTGGTTCCAGTTTGGGCCCCGCAGCCTTTGCCTTGGAGGTTTGCTCCCTCCAATTTTTGCCTTGCCTGTTTGGCCCCAAACCTTTTTCGTTCCAGTTTGGGCACCCCAGACATGGTCTTGCAGATTGGGCCCCTAACCCTTCTCATTCCAGTTTGGGCACCCTAGAGTTTGCCTGGCAGGTTTGGCCCCGAAGGGTTTTGGTTCTAGTTTGGGCCCCGCAGCCTTTGCCTTGCATGTTTGTCCCTGAACCCTTTTGGTTCCAGTTTGGGCCCCACAGCCTTTGCCTTGGAGGTTTGCCCCCCAAGTCTTTGTCTTACAGATTTGGCCCCGAACTCTTTGGTATTTTTCTTTGCAGATTTGACCCTAATTCCTATTGGTTCCAGTTTGGGCCACCTCAAGATTGCCTTACAGGTTTGGCCCCAAACACTTTTCGTTCAGGTTTGGGCCTGCAGCTTTTGCCTTGCAGGTTTGGCCTGAACCCTTTTTGTTCCAGGTTTGCCCCGCAGACTTTGCCATGCAGGTTGGGCCCCGAATCCCTCTCATTCCATTTCGGTCCAGACACTTTGCCTTGAAGCTCTGGTCCCGACCCCTTTTGGTACTAAGTTACCCCCCACCCCAGAGTTTGCCTTACATTCCTATAATGTGGTTACCCCAGGCCTTGCGGGTCTGGCCCCAAACCCTTTTCGTTCATTTTTGGGCCCTGCTCCCTTTTCCTTGCGGGTTTGCCCCAAACCTTTTTCTCTCTTACTGAATGGACTGCATTGCTACCCCAAATAATAATAATATTGCTATTTGTCAAGCACGTACTATGTGCAGAGCACTGTTCTAAGTACTGGGGAGATACAGGGTAATCAGGTTGTCCCATGTGATGCTCACAGTCTTAATCCCCATTTTACAGATGAGGTAACTGAGGCACAGGGAAGTTAAGTGACTTGCCCCCAGTCACCCAGCTGACAACTGGCGGAGCCGGGATTTGAACCCATGACCTTTGAGCCCAAGCCCGTGCTCTTTCCACTGAGCCACATTGCATATCTCCACACCCCAAAGAGAATGAGGGGTGTGGAGTGGGAGGTGTGTGTGTGTGTGTGTGAATAATGGGGGGAAGAAGAGTGATGAGGCCGATGCCACTGATGGGAGAACAGGGGCCTGGTCTCTGTACAGGTAGCTAGTTCTGTTTGATTTGTCTGGGACTGAGAAGACCCAGGGGCCTTAATTCTATCGATGGGGCTAGCCTCTCTAGGACTACAGTTCTGACTACAGGGTCACTGCACAGTCTCACTCTCCGGAGAAGAGACATTTTTGGGCTCATTATGGATGTTTGTGGTTTCTAATATCGGGAGGAGATCAGGGTGTCTCCCCTATTTCCCTCTGAGAAGCAGAGGTGTGCAGATTCCTGCCAGAAATCGAGTTCATAGCAATGTGGGCTGGAAGGATACAAGGCGGGTATTGTACCAGAAACTGAATTCTATCCAGTGTGCATGCAGTTCTGCACCTTCAGTCAATCAGTTGGATTGATGGAGTGCCTCCTGTGTGCAAAGCACTTTACTAAGATCTTGGGAGAGAACCCACAGGACAGACACATTCCCTGCCCATAACAAGCTTACAGTCTAGAAGGGGAGGCAGACATTAATTTCAATATGAAAGTAAGTAAATAAGTGAGGGCAGATTGTTGCAGTCATCTTAGTGAGGTGGTCTGCCTATACACCTCAGCTCTCCAGATGATAGGTTTAATATTTGGTGGAGTAGAGGGAACATGGTGTCTGCCAAAGAAATCTATGTTGTCCGCAATCTCCTACCCCTCCTTCTGCAGATATGAAACAGCAGAATCTGCCGAAGACTGAAGGGTTTGGCCACAGAAGCAGAGGGCAGGGCAAAGGGCAGTGTGAGGGAACCTGGCCCCTCACTAATCCACATGTGTCTCTTAAGGTCAGGTTCCTCAACTCCAGATGTGTTTCAGTCAAGACTGGTGGAGAAGGTGTAGTGACACTTTGCTTCCATTAGACCCTAACTAAACTGCCTCCTACCCAGAGGAGAGTTCTGCAGTGAGTCCTGTGTTTTGGAGGGAGCAGGAGGTGAGTGAGGGGGAGACAGGGAACCCGAGTCTGTCCTGTTGGCTCAGACATAGAAACTGTGTTTGCCGCCCTCCCCAACCCCCTCAAAAAGCTAGGTTGTTTGCAGTGTTCTTTGCTTCCTTCTCCAGCTCTGAGCAAGACTAGAGACAGACACATTAAGAGCAATGCCACATAAAAACACAACACACATGCACAAAATATAACCAAAATCAGCTCTTTTCCTCTTCTCTCACTCCCTTGTGTGCCAAATAGGAGAAATGAGGGCTTAGTTGGGGAAGACTTCTTGGAGGAGATGTGATTTTAGGAGGGCTCTGAAGGTGGGGAGGAGAGTGATGGTTTTTCTACTTTACAGGGCCAGACTGCTCTGACTACTCCTGGGGTCCAGTGTCAGCAGGTCAGATATGGGGACTGTGAGGAGGGAACTCAGACAGGAAAGAAAGGTAGGGTGGGGGTCAGGCCAGAGATGAGACCCCACTGGAGAGATGTTTGAAATTTGTGAGTCTCTGAAAAAATCCTTTCACGCTAGGGATTCAATCCAATCCTATCCCTTAAACCCCTATCCCATCGTACCCTATCTTTCCCAAAGCCATCCCCTCTTCCAATGAGCTGCTAGAGCTTCCTCCCGGGACACCTGATCTCTAATCCAGCTGTTTCCAATCAGGTGGATTACTGACATCAGGCCGGGCCCCCCCCCCCCCCCCCCGCCCCCCTCCTTCCCTGTATAAGCCTCCAGAGCCTGAGGCTATTTGGAGCTGAGTGTGTTGGCTTTGATGTGAGGGGCTGTGGAGTTTAAGTGGCTAGAGGAAAGTTTTGGGGGTAAAGGAGGTGTGGAGTTTGGGGTACCTTTGAATCTGCTTTCTGGCTTGCTTACTAGGGGCTCTTCTGGGCCAGGTAATTTCCTTAAAGGTGTCATTGGCAGGCTATGAGGAAGCATAATCTTTCCCCTTTCCTGACTTCATTCTTGCCTGTGAGGGAAGTGGATAGTGGGGTGAAGGGCCTAACACTCCATTTCAGAAGTCTTCTTGGCCACTCAAACTGCCTCTTTGTTCTCCAGCCTTTCTCTGTGGCTGTGGAAATTCCAAGAGACACTTCCTTCCTGCAGTTAATCAGTGGTGTTTACTGAGTGGTTACTATGCGTAGAGCACTGTACTACATGGTTCGGAAGGGTGCAGTACAACACAACCAACCGACATGTTCACTGCAGCCCTGACTCATCCCTTTAACAGTTGGTGGTGGGGGCATGTGTGGATGATTAATTGTTATGGCAGGAGAGGAAGGAGGTGGTGAGCAGAGGGGTCTATCACTCGCAGCACTGAGGCTGGTAATACAATCTGGGACTAAGTCTCTCTGGAGGGAACTGGGTTTGCCAGGCTTAACTGTGGGGCTGAGAAGATCCAGGACCCTTAATTCAATAGATGGGTTATTCCTCCCTGAACCCACAGTCCTTTCCACAGGGTCACCGTGAACATCTTTAGTCCCTCCAGAGCTGGAGCTCCTCAGTGGCTGTCTCTGAGGGATTTGGGCAGGTGCAAGGGGGTGGGGGGCAGTCTCAGGTCAAGAGTGAAGCTGGCCCCCTTGCAAGCTGGCCTTGCAAGTTTGGCCCCGAACCCTTTTCTCTCAGGTTTCGGTCCCTGAGCATTTCCCTTGCAGGTTTGACACCAAAACCTTTCTGTTCCAGTTTGCGCCCCGCAGCCTTTGCCTTTCAGGTCGGGCCCTAAATCCATTTCGCTCCAGTTCAGGCGAGGCAGCCTTTGCCTTTGGGTTTGGCCCCGAACCCTTTTCGTTCTAGTTTGGGCCGGGCAGCCTTTGCCTTACAGGTATGGCTCTAAACCCTAACCTTTTTCCCTAGCTTATCCATTTCCCACAGCCTAACCTTTTCCCCTGCCCTAACCTTCTCCATTGCCTAACCTTTTACCTTGGCTTATCCTTTATCTCCTAGCCTAACCTTTTCCCCTAGCTTATCCATTTCCCATAGTCTAACCTTTTCCCTGGCCTAACCATTTCCCCTAGCCCACACTTTTCTCCTAGCCCAAACTTTTCCCTTGGCCTAACCTATATTCCTGAACTAGCCTTTCCCCATGGCCTAACCTTTGCCCCTAGCGTCACCTTTGCCCCTAGCCTAACCTTTGACCCTAGCCTAACCTTTTCCCGACCCAGCCTTTTCTCTGAAACTAACCTTTTCCCTTGGCCGATCCTTTTCACTGGCCTAAAAATTTCCCAAGGCCTAACCCCTTCCCCTCACCTAAAGTTTTCTCAGGGCCTAATCCTTTCCCCTAGGCTAACCTATACTCCTAACCTAGCATTTTCCTCTTTCCTAACCCCTTCATCGAGCCTAAGCCTTTTCCCTTGCCTAACCTTTTCCTCTAGCCTAAGGTTTTACCTTAGCAATATTTTCCCTTAGCCTAATGCTTCCCTTGCCTAATCTCTACCCTGGCCTATCCTTTTCCCCTAGCCTTAACCTTTCCCCTATTCTAGCCTTTTACCCTAGCCCAACCCCCTCCCCGAGCCTCAACTTTCCCCTGACGTATTCATTTCCCATATCCTAACCTTTTACCCTAGTCTAACCCTTTAGCCTAGAAAATCCTTTTCCCCTAACCTAGACTTTAGACCTTGCCTAACCTTTTCCCGTAGCCTAACCTTTTCCCCTAGCCTAACCTTTTCCTCTAGCCTAAACCTTTCCCCTAGCCTAACCTTTTCACCTGGTTTAATCTTTTCCCCTGGCCTAACCCTATTCCGTATCCTAACCTTTTCCCTTAGCCTAACATTTTCCCTAGCCTAACCTTTCCCCAGCCTAACCTTATCCCATTGTTTAACCATTTTCCATTGCCTAAACATTTCCCGTGGCCTAACATTTTCCCTGACCTAACCCCCCTTTGCCCTATCCTAACCTTTTCCCCTAGCCTAAACATTTCTCTTTGCCTTACGTGTTTCCCTAGCCTGAACTTTTCCCCTAGCCTAACCTTTTCCCTTGGCCTATCCTTTCACCTGGCCTAACCTTTACCTGTGGCCTACCCTTTTCTCCTGGCCTAGCTTTTTCCCTTGGCTTAACCATTTTCCATAGCCTAACATTTTCACCTAGCCTAAAGTTTTCTCCCAGCCTAGCCTTTTCCCCTGGCTTAACCTTTTCCCTAACCTAATCTTTTCCCTGGGCTAAACTTTTCCCCTAGTCTAACCTTATCCCCTAGCCTAACTTTTTCCACTAACGTAACTTTTTGCCTTGCCTAACCTTTTCATCTAGCCTAACCTTGTCTATCGCCTAACCCTTTCCCCTAGCCTAAGCTTTTCCCCTAACCTAAACCTTTCACGTGACTAACCTTTTCCCCTGGCCTAACCTTTTCCCCTGACCTAACCTTTTCCCTGGACTGACCTGTTCTCCCAGCCATACCTTTTCCCCCAGCCTAACCTTTCCCCAAACCAATCTTTCCCCCCATCTAACTCTTTCCCCTGGCTTATCCATTTTCCATAGCCGAAGCCCTTCCCTGGCCTGGCGTTCCCTTCCCTTCCCTTCCCTGGCCTGGCGTTCCCTTCCTTTCCCTTCCCTGGCCTGGTGTTTTCCCCTAGCCTAAACATTTCCTCAAGACTAACCTTTCCCCTTAGCCTAACCTTTTCCCCTAACCTAAGATTTTCTCTTGCATAACCTTTTCCCCTGGACTAAATTTTTCCCGTGGCCTAAACTTTTCCCCTAGCCTAATTTTTCCGCTTTCCCCTAAGCCTAACCTGTTCCCTTAGCCTAACCTTTTCCTCAGGCCTAATCTTTATCCCTAGCCAAATCTTTCCCCTTGCCTAACTTTTTCCAAAGGCCTATCCCTTTCCCCTGGCCTAACATTTTCCCTTAGCCGAATCTTTTCCCCTAACAAACTTTACGCCTTGCCTAAGCTTATCCCCTAGCCTAACCTTTTGCCTAGCCCAACCTTTCCCCTAGCCTAACCTTCTCCCTGGCCTAACCTTCTCCCTGGCCTAACATTCTCCCAAGCCTAACCTTTTCCCCTAGCCTAACCTTTTCCCCTGGCCTAACCTTTTCCCAGGACTGACCTTTTCTCCTAGTCATAGCTTTCTGCCCTAGCCTAACCTTTCCCTTACCTAATCTTTCCCCTGGCCTAACTTTCTTCCTAGGCTTACCTTTTCCCCTTGCCTGACCTTTTCCTCTGGTCTAACCTTTTCCCCAGCCTTCGCTTTTCCCCAGCTTTTTCACCTAGCCTGATCTATTCCCTTAGTCTTACCTTTTCCTTTAGCCTAACCTTTGCCCCTAGCCTAACTCTTTCCCCTAGCCTAAGGGTTTTGCCTAACCTAACCTTTACAACGAGCCCAACCTATCCCCTGTCCTAATGTTTCCCCTTGGCTATCCTTTTCCCCTAACATAACCTTTTTCCCGGCTTAAATTTATTCCATGGCCTAATCTTATCCCCGAGCTTAACCTTTCCCCCTAACCTAGACTTTTTGCCTATCCTAATCTTTTTCCTTAGCCTTAACTTTTCCCCTAATCAAACCTTTATAACTAGCCTAACTTGTTTCCCTGGTCTATCTTTTCACCTAGCCTAACCTTACCCCTTGGCCAACACTTTTCCCTAGGCTAACCTTTTCCCCTAGCCTAAACTTATCCCTTGACCTGTCCTTTCCCCTAGGCTAACCTAGGTTACCCTTCTCCCTAGCCTAACCTTTTCCCCTAACCTAAAATATTCCCCTAGCCTAACCATTTACCATAGCCTGACCTTCTCCCTGACTTAACCTTTTCTTCTAGCCTAAACATTTACTCTAGCCTAAAATTTTCCTTGCATAATCTTTCCCCTGGCCAAAGCTAGTCCCCTTGCTTATCCATTTCCCAGAGTCTAACCTTTTCCCGGGCCTAACCTTTTCCCCTAGCCTAAACATTTCCCCGAGACTAACCCTTTCCCCTAGCCTAACTTTCTCCCTGGCCTAACTTTCTCCCTGGCCTAACCTTTTCCCCTAGCCTAACCTTTTCCCCTAGCCTAACCTTTTCCCCTAGTGTAACCTTTTTCTCTAGCTTAACAATTTACCATAACCTAACCTTTTCCCTGACCTAACATTTTCCCCCAGACCAACCGTTTTCCATTGCCTAACCTTCCCCAGCCGAACCTTTTCCCCTAGCCTAATCTTTTCCATGACCTAAGCTTTTCCCTGGCCTAACCTTTTCCGCTAGCCTAACCCTATCCCTTAGCCTAAGCTTTTTCCTGAACCTAACCTTTACACCTAGCCTAATGGCTTTCCCCTAACCTAAACTTTACACTTAGCCTCGCCTTTTCATTCAATAGTATTTATTGAGCACTTACTATGTGCAGAGCACTGTACTAAATGCTTGGAATGTACAACTCGGCAACAGATAGAGACAATCCCTGCCCATTGATGGGCTCACAGTCTAATCGGGGGAGACTGACAGCAAAGCAAAACAGAACAAAACAAAAAAATGATAACATTATGACAATGAATAGAATCAAGGGGATGTACACCTCTTCAGAATAAATAGGGTAATAAATAATATATACGAATGGGGACAATGCTGAGGGGAGGGAAAGGGGGATGAGCAGAGGGTGGGGTGGAGAGGGGAGGGAGAAGGGGGGGAGCTCGGACTGGGAAGGCCTCTTGGAGAAGGTGAGCTCTCAGTAGGGCTTTGAAGAGGGGAAGTTTGGCGGATGTGAGGAGGGAGGGCATTCTAGGACAGTGGTAGGGACATGGGCCAGGGGTCAACGGCAGGATAGGCCTAAACGGGGGACAATGAGGAGGTGAGCGGTAGAAGAGTGGAGTGTATGGGATGGGCAGTTGCAAGAGAGAAGGGAAGTGAGGTAGAAGGTGGCAAGGTGGTGGAGAGTTTTGAAGCCAAGGGTGAGTAGCTTTTTTTTTCCCTGAAGGCTTACTTATCCCCCTGGCCTAAGCTTTTCCCCTGGCCTAACCTTTTCCCTTAGCCTAACCATTTCCCAAGGTGTAAACCTTTACCCTGACCTAATTTTTTCCCATAGCCTAAACTTTTACCCTAGCCTAACCCTTTCCCCTAGCCCAAACCTTTCCCCTATCTAACCTTTACACCTAGCCTAACCTGCTTTTCCCCTCACCTAACCTTTACACATAGGCTAACCTTTTCCCAAAGGCTTACCTTTCCCCCGCCATAACCTTTCCCTCTGGACTATCCTTTTCCTTAGCCTAACCTTTCCCCTAACATAAACTTTACACCTTGCCTAATCTTTTCCCGTAGACTAACCTTTCCGCTCACCTAACCTTTCCCCTCGCCTAACCTTTCCCCTCACCTAACCGTTTCCCCTGGCCTAACCTATTCCACTAGCCTAACCTCTTGCCCTAGCCTATCCTCTTCCCCTGGCCTCACCATTTCCCATGGCCTTACCTGACACCTAGCCTAACCTTTATCCTAGCCTACCCTTTGCCTTTGGCCTATCATTTCCCATGCCCTAACCTTTTCCCCTAGCCTAACCTTTCCCACCTCCTGAACCTTTCCCCTTCCCCAACTTTCTCCCTTAGCCTAATATTTTCCCCTAGCCTAATTTTTCACCTCACCCAACATTTTCCCCTAGCCTAAGCTTTCCCCTCACCTAACCTTTCCCCCTAGCCTAACCTTTTCCCATACAATAACCCCTAGCCCAACCTTTATCCTAGGCTAACATTTTCCCCTAGCCTAACCTTCTCCCTGGCCTAACCTTTTCCCCTACCCTAAACTTTTCCTCTACCCTAAACCTTTCCCTTAGCCTAACGTTTTCCCTATCCTATTCGTTCACTTAGCCTAACCTTTCCCCTAGCCTTACCTATTCCCCTGGCCTAACCTTTACCCCATCCTAACTTTTACCCTGTGTCTAAACCTTACCCCTGGCCTAACCCTTTCCCCTGGCCCAAATTTTCCCCAGTCTAGCCTTTTCCCCTAGCCTAACCTTTTCCCCTGGCCTAAGCTTTTCACCCAGCCTAAACCTTTCCCGTAGCCTAACATTTTCCCCTAGTCTAATCCTTTCCGCTGGCCTAACCTTTTCCCCTAGCCTAACGTTTTTGCCTAGCCTAACCCTTGGCTTAACATTTTCCCCTAGACTAACCTTTTTCTGTGGCCTAACATTTCCCCCAGCCTTACCTTTGCCCTAGTCTATCGTTTTCACCAAGCCTAACCTTTTCCCCTGGCCTAACTTTTACCCCTTAACTAACCTTTTCCCCAGGCCTAACCTTTTCCCTTAGACTATCCTCTTCCCCTGGCCTAACCTTTTTCCATAGCCTAAACTTTCCCCTAGCCAAATGTTTTTTCATAGACTAACCTTTTCCCTTGGTCTATTCTTTTCCCTGAAATAACCTTTTCCCCTTGTCTAACCATTTCCCCGGATGTAAACATTTCCCATGGCCTAACGTTTTCTCCTGGCCCAAGCTTTTTCCTGGCCAAACCTTTCCCCAGGCCTAACTTTTCCCCCTGGACTAAATTTTTCCCAGGCCCAACATTTTACACTAGTCAAACCTTTTCCCCTACTCCAACATTCTCCCCATGCCTAATATTTTCCCCTCAATGAACGTTTCCCCTAGTCTAACCTTTTCCCTTAGTCTAACCTTTTCCCCTAGCCTAAACCTCTCCCCTAGCCTAACCTATTCCCCTAAACTACCCTCTTCCCCTGGCCTAACCTCTTCCCATGGCCTCACCTTTTCCCATAACCTAACTTGACCCTAGCCTAACCTTTAGCCTAGCCTAACCTTTTCCCCTAGCCTTTTTCCCTTGGCTTATCCTTTTCCCCACCTAATCTTTTCCCCTGGCCTAACCTTCTCCCTGGCCTTACCTTTTCCGCTGGTCTAACTTTTTCCCCTAGCCTAACCTTTCCCCTAGCCTATTATTTCCCCTAGCCTAACCTTTTCCCCTAGACTAACTTTTTCCCTCTCATAGCCTTTTCCCCTACCCCTACAATCTCCCCAGACTAACAATTTACCATAGCCTAAACTTTTCCCTGACGTACCCTTTTTCCCCAGACCATCCATTTTCCCAGCCTACCCTTACCCCGGCCTAACCTTTTCCCTTATCCTAACCCTTTCCCCTAACCTAACCTTTTCTCTGGCCTAACCTTTTCCCCTGCCCTAACCTTTTCCACTGGCTTAAGCTTTTCCCTGGTTTAAGCTTTTCCCCTAGCCTAAAGTTTTCCCCTAGCCTAACCTCTCCCTGGCGTATCCCTTTCACCTAGACTAACCTTTCCCCTAGTGTAACCTTTTCCCCTAACCTACTTACCATAGCCTAACCTTTTCCCTGACTTAACCTTGTCCCCTAGCTTAAAAATTTCCCCTAGCCTAACCTTTCCCTTGCAAAATCTTTCCCCTGGCCTAAGCTTTTCCCTTTGCCTATCCATTTCCCATAGTCGAACCTTTTCGCTGGACTAACCTTTTCTCCTAGCCTAAACATTTCCCCAATACTAACCTATTCCCCTAGGCTAACTTTCTCCCTGGCCTAACCTTTTCCCCTAGTGTAACCTTTTCCTCTAGTCTAACAATTTACCATAGCCTAAACTTTTCCCTGACATACCCTTTTTCCCCAGACCATCCATTTTCCCAGCCTACCCTTACCCCGGCCTAACCTTTTCCCTTATCCTAACCCTTTCCCCTAACCTAACCTTTTTTCCGGCCTAACCTTTTCCCCTAGCCTCTGCCTGGCCACGAACCCTTCTCGTTCCAGGTTTGGTCCCCCTGCCTATGCCTTCCATGCCTCGTTCCTGATTTGGTCCCCCTACCTTTGCCTTCCAGGCCTGGTCCCAAATGCTTCTACTTTCAGGTTGAACCCTCCTGCCTTTACCTTCCTGGTTTGGCTCCCCGCAACCTTTGCCTTTCCGGCCTGGCTCTGAAGCATTTGGATTCAAGGTTTGCCCCTCCCCGACTCACTCCAAGCATTTCCCTTTCCGGCCTGCCCCAAAGTCTTCGTGTTCCAGGTTGGGCCCATCCTGCCATTGCCTTCCAGGCCTGGCCTGAACTGTTCTCGTTCCAAGTTGGGTCCCCCTCCTTTGCCTTCCAGGCTTGGCCACATAGCCTTTCCATTCCAGGTTTGGTCCCTCTGCCTTTGCCTTCCAGTCCTGGTTCCGAACCCTTCTCGTACCAAGTTGGCCCTCCTCCCTTTGTCCTCCAGGTTTGGCCGCACCGCCTTTGCTTTCCAGGTTTGGCTCCACGCCCTTCTCATTTCAGGTTTGCGCTCCCTTTCCCCTGAGCAAACCGTCCCCCCGCCCCCCCGGCTTTGGCCTTCCTGGCGTGGCCCTCCACCTTTGACTTTCAGACCTGGCCCCGAACGCTAACCGTTTGAGGTTGGGTCTCCCTGCCTTTGCCTTCCAGGCCTGGGCCCGAACGCTTCTAGTTCCCGGTTGGGCCCCCCCCTCCTTTGCCTTGCAGGTTGGGCCACCCTGCCTTTGCTTTCCATGTTGGGCCCTGCACCCCCACCTTGGGCTTCCAGGCCTGGCTCTAGGCTCTTCTCGTTCCAGGCTGGGTCCCTGCGCCTTTGAGTTCCCGGTCTGCCCCTTCCTCCTCACTGCCTTTGCCTTCAAGGCCTGGCCCCTAACCTTTCTCATTCCAGGTTGGGTCCCCCACGCCTTTGCCTTCCAGGCCTGGCCCCAAGCACTGCACTTTCCAGGTTTGCCCCCTCAACCTTTGCCTTCCAAGCCTAGCTCGAACCCTTCTCTTTCCAGGATTGCCCCCCCCACCCCCACCTACCACTTGTGCCGTCCTGGCCTGGCCCCTACCTTTGGCTTCCGGGCCTGGCCCCAAACCCTTTTCGTTCCAGGTTGGGCCCCCTGTCTTTGCTTTCCTGACCTGGGCCTGAACCCTTCACATTCAGAGTTGGGCCCCCGCTGCTTTTGCCTTACAGGTGGGCCCCCACACCTTTGCTATCCAGACCTGGCCCCGAACCCTTCTCGTTCCAGGTTGGGCCCCTCCACCTATGAGTTCCCGGCCTGGACCCCCACCTTTGCTTTCCAGGCTTGCCCCCTAACCTTTCTCATTCCATGTTTGGCCCCCCCACCTTCCACCATTTCCTTCCATGTCTGAGCCCACAGCTTTCTCATTCCAGATTTGGCCCCCAGCCTTTGCCTTCCAGTTCTGGCCCCGAAGCCTTCTCCTTCCAGATTGGTCCCCCCAGCTTTTGCCCTCCAGGCCCGGCCCTGAACCCTTGTCGTTCCAGGTTTGACACCGCCGCCTTTGCCTTCCAGGCCTGGTCCCTAACCCTTCTTGCGCCAGGTTGGGCCTCCCCGCCTCTCACCGTTGCCTTACATGCCTGGCCCCGCAGCTTTCGTGTTCCAGTTTTGGGCCCCAGCCTTTACTTTCCCGTCCTGGCCCCAAACCCTTCTCATATCAGGTTAGGGCCCTCTGCCTTGAACTTCCCGGCCTGTCACACCTACCTTTGCCTTCCTGGCCTGGCCATGAACCCTTCTCATTCCAGGTTTGGTCCCCCTGTATTTTCTTTCTAGGCTTGGCCCTGACCCTTTCATTCCAGGTTGGGCCCTGCCCACTTTGCCTTTCAGGTTGGGCCACCTGGCCTTGGCTTTCCAGGTTTGGCCCCCCTGCCTTTGCCTTCCAGGCTTGGCCCCGAACCTTCTCATTCCAGGTTGGACCCTTGCCCACCGACTTTGCCTTCTAGGTTTGGCCCTGAACCCTTCTTGTTCCAGGTTGGGCCCACCCGCCTTTGCCTTCCAGGTTGGGACCACCCACCTTTGACTTCCAGGTTGGACTCCCCTGCCCTTTCCTTCCAGGCCTGGACCCAAAGCCTTCTCATTCCAGGTTGGGCCCTTGCCCAACCGGGCTGGCCCCAAACATTTCTCGTTCCATTTTGGGACCCCCACCCTTTGCCTTCCATATTCTCCCCCCCCCCAGTCTTTGCCTTGCAGGTTTGACCCTGAACCCTTTTCGTTCCAGTTTCCCCCCCTCCAGGCTTTGCCTTGCAGGTTTGGCTCCAAACCCTTTTCATTCCAGTTTGGTCCTCCCAGCCTTACTTTTCTGGTTTGGCCCGAACCCTTTTCATTCCAGTTTTGGGCCCCCTGCTTTTCCCTTCTGGGAGTGGACTCGAACCCTTCTCTTTCCATTTTGGGACCCCTAACCTTTGCCTTCCAGATTTTCCCCTGAGCCTTTACATTACAGGCCTGGCCCCGAACCCTTTTCATTCCACTTTGGGGCCCCCTGCTTTTTCCTCACAGGTTTGGCCTTGAACCCTTTACATTTCATTTTGGGACCCCTACCTTTTGTATTGTAGGTTTGGCCCCGAACCCTTCTCATTTCATTTTGGGTCCTTTGTATGGCAGGCTGGGCCCCAAACCCTTTTCATTCCAGTTTGGGACCCCTAGCCTTTGCTTTGCAGGTTTGACCCCCTAACCTTTACCTTGCAGGTTTGGCCCTGAACCCTTTTCGTTCCAGTTTGGGGCCCCCTGCTTTTTCCTCATGGGTTTGGCCCCGAACACTGTTCGTTCCAGTTTGGGCCCCGCCACCTTAGCCTTGCAGGTTTTCACCCAAACGCTTTTCGTTCCACTTTGGGCCCCAAGCCTTTGCCTTGCATGTTTGACCCCATATCCTTTTTTTCGAGTTTGTGCCCCACAGCCTTTGTGTTGCAGGTTTGGCCCTGAGCACTTTTCATTCAGGTTTGGGCCCTGCAGGCTTTGCCTTGCAGGTTTGATCCCAAACCCTTTTCATTCAAGTCCAGGCCCCTCAGACTTAGCCTTGCAGTTTTGGCCCGGAATCCTTTTCGTTCCAGTTTGGGCCCCCCGCTTTTGTCTTGCAGCTGTGTCCCCAAACCCTCTCCATTGCAGTTTGGGCCCCTAACCCTTTACGTTTCAATTTGGGCCCCACAGCCTTTGCCTTGCATGTTTGGCCCCCAACCCATTTTGTTCTGGTTTGGCACCCCCAGAGTTTGCATCACAGGTTTGGCTCTGAACCCTTTTCATTTCAGTTTGGGCACCGCAGCCTTTGCCTAGCAAGTTTGTCCCAGAACCTTTTTGCTTCCAGTTTGCCCCCGCCCACTCCCCGAGAGTTTGCCTTGCAGATTTGGCCCCGAACCCATTTTGTTGTAGTTTGGGTACAGCAGCCTTTGTCTGGCATGTTTGGCCCTAAACCTGTTTGGTTGTGGTTTGGCTCCCCCAGTTTTGCCTTGCAGGTTGGGCTCCGACCCCTATTCATTCCTGTTTGGGCCCCCTAGAGTTTGCCTTGCAGGTTGGCCCTGAAGGCTTTTGGTTCCAGTTTGGGCCAGGTAGCCTTTGTCTTGAATGGTTGGCCCTGAATGCTTTTGGTTCCAGTTTGGGCCCCGCAGCCTCTGCCTTGCAAATTTGTTCCCCAGCCTTTTGTGTTGCAGGTTTGGCCCCAAACCATTTTCATTAAGGTTTGGGCCCTGCAGCCTATGACTTGCAGGTTTGGCTCCAAACCCTTTTAGTTTCAGTTTGGGCACCACAGCCATTCAGGCTTTGCTTTGCAGGTTTGTCCCCAACCCTTTTGGTTCCAGTTTGGGCCAGGCAGCCTTTGCCTTGCATGGATGACCCTGGACACTTTTGGTTCCAGTTTGTCCCCCCAGCCTTTTGCCTGGCAGGTTTGGACCCAAAACCTTTTGTTTCCAGTTTGGCCCCCCAGCCTTTGGCTTGCTTGTTTGGCCCCGAACCCTTTCATTCAGGTTTGGGCCCCACAGCCTTTGCCTTGCAGGTTTGGCCCCGAACACCTTTGGTACCAGTTTGCCCTCCCCCCAAGAGATGGCCTTGAAGGTTTGGCCCAAATCCTTTTGGTTCCAATTTGGGCCCCCTAGAATTTACCTTACAGGTCTGGCCCTGAAGGTTTTCTTTCAGGTTTGGGCCTCACAGGCTTTGCCTTTCAGGTTTATCCACGCATTGTCTTCGTTGCAGTGTTTGGGTCCCGTAGACTTTGCCTTGCAGGTTGGGCCCCCAAACCTTTTTGTTCCTGTTTGAGCCTGCCAGCCTTTGCCATGCAGGTAGGGCCCCTCACCCTTTTCATTCCAGTTTGGGACCCCCAGGCTATGCCTTCCAGGTTTGGCACCCCTAGCCCTTGCTTTGCAGGTTTGGCCCCCCCAACCTTTGCTTTGTAGGTTTGTCCCTGAACCCTTTGGTTCCAGTTTGGGCCCTGCGGCCTTTCCCTTGCAGGTTTGGCCCCCCAGCTTTTGCCTTGCATGTTTGGCCCAGATCACTTTTTGGTCCACTTTGGGCCAGGCAGCCTTTGCCTTGTCTGGTCTGTCTCTATCTGTTGCCGACTTGTTCATCCCAAGCGCTTAGTACAGTGCTCTGCACATAGTAAGCGCTCAATAAATACTATTGAATGAATGAATGAATGAATGGTTGGTCCTGAATGCTTTGGGTTCCAGTTTGCACCCCACAGCCTTTGCCTTGCAAGTTTTTCCCCCAGCCCTTTGTCTTGCATGTTTGGCCCCGAGCGCTTTTCCTTCCAATTTTGTCCCACAGACTTTGCCTTGCAGGTTGGGCCCCGAACCCGTTTCATTCCAATTTGGGCCCCCTAGAGTTTGTCTTGCAGGATTGGCTCTGAATCATTTTCGTTCAGGTTTGAGCCCCACAGCCTTTGCCTTAGAGTACTGGCCCCGAACCCATTTGGATCCAGTTTGATCCCCACAGAATTTGCCTTGCAGGTTTGGCCCAGAACCCCTTTGGTTCCAGTTTGGGCCCTGCATCCTTTGCCTTACAGGTTTGGTCTCCAACCCTTTTGGTTCCAGTTTGGCCCTCCCAGAGATTGCATTGCAGGTTTGGCCCCAAATGTTTTTGGTTCCAGTTTGAATCCCCCAACCTTAGCTTTGCAGGTTTGGCCCCAAACCCTTTTGGTTCCAGTTAGGCCCCCTGCGGGCTTTGCCTTGCAGGTCTGGCCCCAAACCCTCTTGGTTACAGTTTGCCCCCCCGCAGAGTTTGCCTTGCAGTTTTGGCCCCGAGCCCTTTTCGTTGCAGTTTGGACCCTGCAGCCTTTGCCTGGCAGGTTTGGCCCTGCACCCGTTTTGTTCCGGTTTGGCGCCCCCAGTTTTGTCTTGCAGGTTTGGCCCTGAATATTTTCATTCCAGTTTGAACCCTCAGAATTTGGCTTGCGAGGCCCAAACTGAAACACTTTAGAATTTAAAGTGTTCGGCGCCAAGCCTGCCATACAAAGTCTGGGGGGCCCAAACTGGGATGAAAAGGGTGCTGGGCCCAACCTGCAAGACAAAGGCTGGGGGGGGCAAACCTGCAAGGCAAAAGCTGCAGGGTCCAAACTGCAACGAAAAGGGCTCGGGGCCAAACGTGCAAGGCAAAGATCGCGGGGCTTAAACTGGAATGAAAAGGGTTTGGGGAAAACAAAACCCGCAAGGCAAAAGCTGCAGGGCCCAAACCGGAACGCAAAGGGTTTGGGGCCAAACCTGCAAGGCAATGCCTAGGTGGACAAATCTGGAAGTCAAATGCTGGGGTGCCCAAAATAGAACGAGAAGGGTTCTGGGCCAAACCTGCAAGGCAAAGGCTGGGGAAGCATAACTTGGACGAAAACGGTTTGGGGCCAAACCTGCAAGACAAAGACTGGTGGGTCAAAACTGGAATGAAAAGGGTTCGTGCCCAAACCTGCAAGACATAGGCTGGGGGGGCCAAGCTGGAATGAAAAGGGTTTGGAGCGAAACCTGCAAGGCAAAGTCTGGGCGACAAAACTGAAAAAATAAAGGTTCGGGGCCAAACCTACAAGACGCAGGTTGGGGGTGCAAAATTGGAAGGCACTAGGGGACCCACACTGGAACAAAAAGTGTTCAGGAACAGGCCTGCAAGGTGAAGGCTGGGGTGGGGTGGGCAAATCAGGAAGGCCAAGGCGGGGGCCCTAACCTCAAACGAGAAGGATTTGGGGCCAGACCAGGAAGGCAAATGCGGGGGGCCAGGCCAACAAGGCAAAAGCAGGAGGGGGGGAACCTGGAATGAAAAAGGATCGGGCTAGGCCTGGAAGGCAAATGTGGAATGCCCAAACTGGAAGGCAAAGGAGGGGGATAAAATTTGGAAGGCAAAGGCAGGGGGGCCCAACCTGGTATGAGAAGTGTCTGGAACCAGTGCTGGAAGACAAAGACGGGGGCGGGGGAGTGCCCAACCTGCAACGAGAAGGGTTCAGAACCAGGCCTGGAAGGCAAAGGCTGGGGGCCCAATCTGGAATGAAAAGCCTTCGGGGCCAGGCCTGGAAGGCAAAGGTGGGGGTACCAAACATGGAACAAGAAGGCTTCGGGCCAGGCTGGGAAGGCAGAGGCATTGGGGGGGGGCACAGCTGCAACGCGATGGCTTTGAGGCCAGGCCGAGATGGCAAAGGCGGGGGAGCGCAAACTGGAACACGAAGGGTTTGGAGCCAAACCTGGAAGACAAAGGCGGGAGTGCCAAAACTGGAAAGAGAAGTGTTCGTGGCCAGGCCTGTAAGGCAAAGACGTGGGGGCCCAACCTGGAACGAGAAACGTTGGGGGCCAGGCTTGGAAGGCAAAGGCGGAGGGGCCAGGCCAGCAAGGCAAAAACGAGGGGGGTTGTGGGGAGCAACCTGGAACGAGAAGTGATCGGGGCTAGATCTGGAAGGCAAATTTGGGGGTCCAAACTAAAGGTAAAGGTGGGTGGCCCAACCTGGTATGACAAGGGTTCAGGACCAGGCTTGGAAGGCAAAGGCAGAGGGGGCCCAGCCTGGAAGTAAAAAGCTTCAGGGCCAGGTCTGGAAGGCAAAGGAGGGAGGACCAAACCTGGAACCCGAAGGGTTCAGGGCCAGGCCTGGAAATCAAAGGCAGGGCGTGCCCAAACTTGAACGAGAGGTGTTAGGGCCCAGGTCGGGAAGCAAGGGCAGGCGGTCAAACCTGGAACGCGAAGGCTTCGGGCCCAGGCTGGGAAGCCAAGGCAGGGGGGCCAAACCTGGAACGAGAAGGGCTCGGGGCCTGGGCCTGGAAGGCAAAGGCGGGGAGGGGTCCAACCTGCAAGGCAAAGGCGGGTGGGCCAAACATGGAATGCAAAGGCCTCAGTGTCAGGCCAGGAAGGCATACATTAGGCAAAATGTAAAGTTTAGTTTAGGGAATATGTTAGGCTAGGGAAAGGGTTAGGCCAGGGGAAAAGGTTAGGCTATGGGAAAAGTTCAAGTTGGGGAATAGGTTAGGCCAGGGGTAGAGGTTAGGCCAGGAAGAAAGTTTAGACCAGGGGAAAGGTAAGCTTTAGGGAAAAGGTTAGGCTTCATGTAAAGGGTAGGTTAGGGTAAAAGCAGGTTAGACTTGATGTAAAGGTTAGGTTCAGGGAAAGGCTTAGGCTAAGATAAAAGGTTAGGCTAGGATAAAAGGTTAGGCTAGGGGAAGTGTTTAGGCTAGGGGAAAAGGTTAGGTCGGGGAAAAGGATAGGCTATGGAATTTGGTTAGGCTAGGACAAAAGGTTAGATGAGGGGAAAGGTTAGGGTGCGGGAAAAGATTAGACAAGGTGTAAGGTTTATGTTAGAGGATAGGTTAGGCTAGGGAAAAGGATAGGCCAGGGGAAAAGGTTAGACGATGGGAAAAGTTTAAGTCGGGGAATAGGTTATGCTAGAATAAAAGGTTAGGCCAGGGGAAAGGTTAGGCCAGGGGAAAAGATTAGGCTGGGTGTAAAGGTTAGGTTAGGGGAGAAGCAGGTTAGGCTAGGTGTAAAGATTAGGTTAGGAGGAAAGCTTGGGCTAGGGGAAACGATTAGGCTAAGGTAAAAGGTTAGGCTAGGATAAAAGGTTAGTCCAGGGGAAAAGGTTAGGCCAGGGGAAAAGGTTAGGCAAGGGAAGGGTTAGGATGGGGAAAACAGGCTAGCGAAAAATGTTAGGCAAGGGGAAAACTTTAAGCTAGGGGAAAACTTAAAGCTAGGGGAAAAGGTTAGGCTGGGAAAAAGCTTAGACCAGGGGAATAGGTTAGGTCAGGGAAATGCATAGGCCAAGGAAAAGTTTAGGCTAGGCAAAAACATTAGGCTAGGTGAAAGGTTAGGCCAGGGGAAAATATTAGGCTTGAGGAAAAGGTTAGGTTAGGGAAAAAGTTAGGGCTAGGGGAAAAAGTCAGTCAAGGGAAAAATGGTTAGGCTAGGAGAAAATGTTAAGCTAGGGGAAAGATTAGCTTAGGAGAAATGTTAGTTTAGGGGAAAATGTTAGGCATGGGGAAAATGTTGGGGTAGGGGAAAAGGTTAAGCAAGGGGAAAAGATTTGACTAGGGGAAATGATTAGGCTAGGATAAAGGTTAGCCTAGGGGTCAGGTTATTCTGTGGGAAGAGGTTTGGCCAGGGGAACAGTTTAGTCTAAGGGAAAAGATTAGTCTAGGAGAAAATGTTAAGCCAAGAGAAAAGTTTAGGCTAGGCAAAAACGTTAGGCTGGGGAATGGTTAAGCTAGGGGAAAAGTTTAGACCAGGCAAAAAAGTTAGGCTAGGGGAAAGGTTTAGGCAAGGGGAAATGTTTAGGCATGGGGACAAGGTTAGGATAGGGGTAAACGTTAGGCCAGGGAAAAAGGTTCGGCCAGGAGAAATGGTTAGGCCAGGGAGGACCTTAGGTCAGTAAAAGGATAGGCCAAGGGAAAGGTTTAGGCTAGGGAAAAAGGTTTGGTGAGGGAACAAAGTCAGGCTGGGGAAAAAACTTAGGCTAGGGGAAAAATTAGGCTAAGGGAAACCTTAGGTTAGGGGAAAATATTAGGCTAAGGGAGAATGTTTGAGAAGGGTGAATAGAAGGGGGAAAAGGTTAGGCTAGGGGAAAAGGTTAGGCTCGGGGATACTTTTAGGCTAGGGGAAAGGTTAGGCCAGGGAGGTTAGGCCAAGGGTAAAGGTTAGGTCATGGGAAACAATAGGCCAAGGGAAAAGGTTAGGCTAGGGGAAAACATTAGGCGAGCGGAAAAGGTTAGGTTAGGGGAATAGGTTAGGCCCTTGAAAATGTTAGATGAGGAGGAAAGTTAAGACTAGGGGAAGTTAAGGCTAGCAGAACAGTTTAGGCCAGGGTGATGTATAGGCTATCAGAAAACCCTAGGCTAGGTGAAGAGGTTAGGCTAGGTGAAAGAGTAGCATGGGGAAAGAGTAGCCTAGGAGAAAGGTTAGGTTAGGGGATAACATTAGGCTAGGTGAAATGTTTAGGCGAGGGGAAAACCTTAGGCTAGAGGAAAAGGTTTGGACAGGGAGAGGTTTAGGCCAGGGGGAAAAGGTTAGGTGAGGGGATAAGGTTAGGCTAGGGGAAAAGTTGAAGCTAGGATAAATATTAGGCTACTGATCAGGTTAGGCTATGGGAAAAGGTTAGGCCAGGGGAAGAAGTTAGGCTAGGGGAAAATGTTAGGCTAGTGGAAACGCTGGCTAAGAGAAAAGGTTAGGCCAGGGTAAATGGTTAGACCAGGGGAAAAGGTAAGACGAGGAGAAAAGTTTAGGCTACTGGTAAACCTAAGACGAGGGGAAAAGATAGGCCAGGGGAAAAGGTTAGGCAATGGGAAAAGCTTAGGTTAGAGAAAACATAGGCCAAGGAAAGGGTGGGGGCCAACCTGGAACGGGAAGACTTTGGTGCCAGGCTGGGAAAGGCAAAAACGTTAGTCTAGGGAAAAGGTTAGGCTAGGGGTCATGTTAAGCTATGGGAAAAACTTAGGCCATGGGAAGAGGCCAGGCTACAGAAAAAGGGTATGCTGGAGGAAAAATTTAGGCTAAGGGAAAAGGTTAGGCCAGGGGAAAAGGTAAGGCTAAGCTAAAACATGAGGCTGGAAAAAAGGTTAGCCCTGGCAAAAATGATAGGGTAGGGGGAAAAGTTAGGCAGGGGACACCTGGAACGAGAAGGATTCGGGAACAGGCCTGAAAGGCAAGGACATTGGGGCCCAACGTAGAGGAGAAAGGCAGGGGGGCCCAACCTGGAATGAGATGGGATCGGGACCATGCCTGGAAGGCAAAGGTTTGGGGGGTCCAACCAAGACAGAGAGGGGTTTGGGGCCTGGCCTGGAAGGAAAATGCAGGGGCACCAAACCGTAATCGAGATAGGTTTGGTGCCAGGCTTGGGATGCAAATGGGGGGGGCGGCCAATCTGGGATGCAAAGGCAGGGGGTTCAAATATAGAAGGCAAAGGCAGGGGGGCCCAACCAAAAAATGAGAATTCATTCATTCAATTCATCCAATAGTATTTATTGAGCGCTTACTATGTGCAGAGCACTGTACTAAGCGCTTGGGATGAACAAGTCGGCAACAGATAGAGACAGTCCCTGCCGTTTGACGGGCTTACAGTCTAATCGGGGGAGACGGACAGACAAGAACAATGGCACTAAACAGCGTCAAGGGGAAGAACATCTCGTAAAAACAATGGCAACTAAATAGAATCAAGGCGATGTACAATTCATTAACAAAATAAATAGGGTAACGAAAATATATACAGTTGAGCGGACGGGTACAGTGCTGTGGGGATGGGAAGGGAGAGGTGGAGGAGCAGAGGGAAAGGGGGAAAATGAGGCTTTAGCTGCGGAGAGGTAAAGGGGGGATGGCAGAGGGAGTAGAGGGGGAAGAGGAGCTCAGTCTGGGAAGGCCTCTTGGAGGAGGTGATTTTTAAGTAAGGTTTTGAAGAGGGAAAGAGAATCAGTTTGGCGGAGGTGAGGAGGGAGGGCGTTCCAGGACCGCGGGAGGACGTGACCCAGGGGTCGACGGCGGGATAGGCGAGACCGAGGGACGGCGAGGAGGTGGGCGGCAGAGGAGCGGAGCGTGCGGGGTGGGCGGTAGAAAGAGAGAAGGGAGGAGAGGTAGGAAGGGGCAAGGTGATGGAGAGCCTTGAAGCCTAGAGTGAGGAGTTTTTGTTTGGAGCGGAGGTCGATAGGCAAACACTGGAGTTGTTTAAGAAGGGGAGTGACATGCCCAGATCGTTTCTGCAGGAAGATGAGCCGGGCAGCGGAGTGAAGAATAGACCGGAGCGGGGCGAGAGAGGAGGAAGGGAGGTCAGAGAGAAGGCTGACACAGTAGTCTAGCCGGGATATAACGAGAGCCTGTAATAGTAAGGTAGCCGTTTGGGTGGAGAGGAAAGGGCGGATCTTGGCGATATTGTAGAGGTGAAACCGTCAGGTCTTGGTAACGGATAGGATGTGTGGGGTGAACGAGAGGGACGAGTCAAGGATGACACCGAGATTGCGGGCCTGCGGGACGGGAAGGATGGTCGTGCCATCCACGGTGATGGAGAAGTCTGGGAGCGGACCGGGCTTGGGAGGGAAGATGAGGAGCTCAGTCTTGCTCATGTTGAGTTTTAGGTGGCGGGCCGACATCCAGGTGGAGACGTCCTGGAGGCAGGAGGAGATGCGAGCCTGAAGGGAGGGGGAGAGGACAGGGGTGGAGATGTAGATCTGCGTGTCATCTGCGTAGAGATGGTAGTCAAAGCCGTGAGAGCGGATGAGTTCACCGAGGGAGTGAGTGTAAATGGAGAACAGAAGAGGGCCAAGAACTGACCCTTGAGGAACTCCAACAGTTAAAGGATGGGAGGGGGAGGAGGCTCCAGCGTAGGAGACCGAGAAGGGATCGGGGCCAGTCCTGTAAGGAAAAGGCTGGGGCCCGGGGGACTAAAGGGAAAGTAAAGGCCGGGGGGTGGGGGGCAAACCTGGAACAAGAGGTTTTTGGGGCCTGGCCTGGAGGGCAAAGGCAAGGGGGTCCAACCTGAAACGAGAAGGGTTGGGGGCCAGGTCTGGAAGGCAAAGCCGGGGTAGGTCCAACCTGTAAGGCAAAGACGGGAGCCCAAACCTAGAATGAGAAGGGTTCGGGGCAAGGCCGGGAAGGCAAAGGTGGGGGAATAAACCAGGAAAAAGAAGTGCTCGGTGCCAGGCCTGGGAGGCAAAGGCGGGGGGGCAAACCTGGAACACGAATGATTTGGGGTCATACTGGGAAGGCAAAGGCTGGACAGGGTGGCGGGCCAACCGGGAACGGGATGGGGGCCAACCTAGAACGGGAAGGCTTTGGGGCCAGGCTGGGAAAGCAAAGGCTGGCGGGCCAAACATGGAATGTGAAGGTTTTGGGGTCAGTCTGGGAAGGCAAAGGTGTGGAGGCCAAACCAGTAACGAGAAGGATTCGGGGCCAGGCCTGGAAGGCAAAGGAGCTGGGGTCAAACCTGGAGCAAAAAGAGTTCGAAGCCAGGCCTTTAAGGAAAATGTGTGGGGACCAAACCTGGAACGAGAAGGTTTTGTGGCCAGGTCGGAAGGCAAAGTTGGGGGTTCCCAACCTGGAATGAGATGGGTTAGGGGCAGGGCTTGGAAGGCAAAGGCAGGAGTCGGGGGGCAAGCTGGAAGACAATGGCTTGGGCGGGGGGAGGCAACCTGGAACGAGTAGGCTTTGGTGCCAGGCCTGAAAAGCAAAGGCAGGTTGGCCCAACCTGAAGCGAGAAGGGTTCAGGGCCAGGCTGGGAAGGCAAAGGCAAGGGAACCCAACCCCGACCATGAAGGGTTTGGGGATAGCCTGGGAAGACAAAGGCGGTGGAGGGCCCAACCTGGATCGAGAAGACTTTGGGGCCAAGCCTTGAAGCCAAATGAGGGGTGACCCAACCTGGAACAAGAAGGTTTCGGGGCTAGGCTGGGAAGGCCAAGGCAGGGGGCCCCAACCTGGAAAGCCAAGGCAGGGTGGCCCAACCTGCAAGGCAAACGGGGGGAGACCCAACCTCAAATGAGAAGGGTTTGGGGCCAGGCCGGGAAGGCAAAGGTGGGGGCCCCAATCTGGAAAGAGAAGGGTTTGGGGCCAGGCCTGGAAGGCCAAGGCAGGGGGGCCCAACCTCGAATGAGAAGGGTTTGGGGCCAGGCCGGGAAGGCAAAAGGAGGGGGGACAAACCTGGAACGAGAAGGGTTCAGGGCTAGGCCTGGAAGGCAAAGGTTGGGAGGGTCCAAACTGGAAGGCAAAGGCGGGGGGTGTGGGGCACACCTGGAAGGCAAAGGCAGCAAGGCCCAACCTGGTAAGAGAAGAGTTCGGGACCAGGCCTGGAAGACATAAGCGAAGAGGCCAAACCTGGAACGAGAAGCGTTCTGGGCCAGGCTGGGAAGGCAAAGTCTGGGGGGCCCAACCTGAAACAACAGGTGTTCGGGGCTAGGTCGGAAGGCAAAGGAGCTGGGGGGCCAAACCTGGAATGCAAAGGCTTTGGGAAGGTAAAGGCTTGTGGGAGCAAACATGGAACGCGTAGGCTTCGGGGCCAGGCGGAGAAGTCAAATGTGGGGAGGGCCAAACCTGATACCAGAGGGGCTCAGGGCCTGGGCCTGGAAGGCAAGATGGGGAGAGGTCCTAGCTGCAAGATAAAGGCAGGTGGCAAAACCTGGAAAGCAAAGTCAGGCCAGGAAGGCATAGGTTAGGCAAGATGTAAAGTTTAGGATAAGGGATATGTTAGGTTAGGGAAAGGGATAGGCCAGGGGAAAAGTTTAGGCCATGGGAAAAGTTTAATGCGGGGAATAGGTTAGGCTAGGGGAAAGGTTAGGCCGGGGGAAAGGTAAACTTTCGGGAAAAGGTTAAGCTAGGTATAAAGGTTAGAATAAGGGAAAAGCAGGTTAGGCTAGGTATAAAGTTTAGGTTCAGGGAAAAGCTAAGGCTAGGGGATAGGGTTAGGCTAGGGTAAAATGTTAGGCTATGGGAAAAGATTAGGCTCGGGGAAAAGGTTAGGCTAGGGGAAAAGTTATGCCAGAGAAAAGGTTAGGCTGGAGAAAAGTTTGGGCTGGGGAAAAGCTTAGGCCATGGGAAAGGTTAGGCTACAGAATAAATTTTGGCAAGGTATAAAGTTTAAGTTAGGGGACAAGATTAGCCGAAAAGATGAGGCTAAGGGAAAATGTTAGCCCAGGGAAAAGGATAGGCCATTGGAAAAGGTTAGAGTAGGGGAAAAGGTTAGGGAAGGGGAAAGATTTGGCTAGGGAAAGGTTAGGCTATGGAAAATGGATAAGCTAGGCGAAAGGGTTAGGCCAGGTGAAAAGTTTAGGTTAAGGGAAAAGGTTAACGTGGGACAACCTTATTTCCTTGTATCTATCTCAGTGCTTGGCACATAGTAAGCACTTAACAAATACCGCAATTATTATTATTATTTTTAAGCAGACTACTACATCCTGCAGCTCAAACCCCTTATCTAACCCCATCTTCATATTCCCCATTCCGTTAGTCATTCTCCAGGAACTGGATGCCCAGAACAATGAAAGACTGGACAGAATTCGACCCCTGCACTCCTGCTGTAGAACTGAAGTCCACAAGGCTCTGATCCTCAAAGAGGAACAAGGGTGACATGCTAATGCCACCCTGTCCTTCTCCTGGCACTAGACTTCTCCCTCCCCCCCACCCCCCAGAAGCCACCACTGTCAAGGCCACAAATGCCCCTTCTCTGGGCCTGAAGATATGTAAAATGAGTTTACAGACAGGACTCAGGGCAATGGGAGGCTTGATCCATCTAGAGAACTAAGGGCCACGGGTCTTCTCCGTTCCACAATCGGGTCAGAAAGAACCAGTTCCCTGCACAGAGTCCCAGTTCCCATTTCCGGTACCAGCCTCTGTGCTGGGGGTGGCAGCACCTTCCTCTCTCACTTCTTCTCCTTCAGAGATGAACTTGAAAGCATGGAAATTCAAACACAATCATATTCACCAACCACAAACAAGGCCTTCTCTTTGAGGAGGCGGCACAGTTCCTGGTTCCATCACTCTATGAGGATTAGATGATTAGGATGAGAAATGCATTGTGGTGGACACGAAGGGGGTCCCCAATTTGATAGGAGCTACCACTATCACTCGTGGAGGGGTTCCCCAGTTGTCGACAGGGGTGTGCAGAGCTCTAGGTCTGCTCAGTTGGTCAAGTCAAAGCCAACTCCCTGCACTGAGCCCAAGTTCATGAGTCCAGAACCAGCTTTCCTGCTGACTGTGGCAGCCCCCTCCTCATTACTCTCTCCAAAGCTAACCCCATCTTTCGTGCATGCAAGCACACATACACAAACACACTCCTCTGAGTGGGAGTGAATTACAGAGCTCCATCTTTCAATGGTGGGGTGCATTTGGGAATTGATGAGGCTGCCCAAGTGCAGGGGGATAAACTTCAAGGGTGGAGAGTTGTGATGAGCTGCAATTGTAGAGGGAGCAGTAGCCTGTAGGATTCTCTCCTTAATCATCCAGACCCACCCTGCAGAGTTCTGGAGGAGAGGATCTGGGGGCTTTCCTTCTCCCAGGGCTTAGAGCCAACTGCGCCCAGAAGCAGGGGTCTTAGAACTCACCATAAATGCCTCCTCTGAAGATGGGGAAGAGGATCCTCAGTCTCATGGGAGAGAAGCCACACTGGAACCATTCATCCAGCTAATTAATTAAGCCAGTTAATTTCCCCCTGCACTGCACTTAGCAGATCACTGGGTATTTCAATTCTGCTGCTTTGGATGCTTCTGCTGACAGGAGCTGAATTGGGAAATGTCAGTTTTCTAAAGTCAAACAGGCCCTTACTCTGCAACAAACCAACCAGGAACATCAGGAAAAGTCCTTTGGCATCAGGTTCAGGGGGCAGGCGACCAGGTGATGATGCCAAATTATTCACTCTTCACTCTTCCCGTGAATTAATCAGTGACGAGCTCCACTCGGGGAGTCCAACAGACACACAATTCCCCCAGACTTAAACCACTTGATCAATCAAATCGATGGAATTTATTGGGTGCGTACTGTGTGCAGAGCAATGGACTAAGAGCTTGGGAGAGGACAATAGAACAGAGTCGGTAGACATGTTCCCTGTCTACAATGAGCTTACAGCTCAGAGGGATGGTCTAGAGTCAATCTGCAGTACTTATTGAGGGGTTACTGTGTGCTGAGCACTAGACTGAGTGCAAGGGAGAGAACAATACAATAGAGTCAGTGGACATGTTCCCTGCCCAGAATGAGCTTACCCAGATGTTTGTAGCAGAAAAGAGGATGAGACATGATTTGGAAGTTCTCTTCAGTGAGGAGTAGCACTCTCATTCCACCCTTTCTGAATGTTCCTTTTGTTCCAGCGGTATTTGTTAAGCCCCTGATTATGTGCCTGGCACTGTTTTAAGTGTTGGGCCAGATATGAGCTGATCAGGTTGGACAAAGTCCATGTTCCACATGGGGCTCACAGTCTTAATCCTTATATTAAGCTCGTTGAGGGCAGGGAATACAGGGCTGGATTAACCAGTATCTACCCCAGCATTTAGTTCTGTAGTGGTAATGGTATTTGTTAAGTGCTTACCTTGTACCATACACTGTTTTAAGCGCAGAAATAGATACAAGCTAATCAGGTTGTATACAGTCCATGTTCCACGTGGAGCTGACAGTCCTTATCCCCACTTTACAAATGAGGTGACCGAGGTAGAGGGAAGTGAAGGGACTCGTTCAAGGTAACACAGCAGACCAGCGGCAGAACTGGGATCAGAAGCCAGGTCCTTCTGACCCTCGGGCCCAGACTGTCTCCATTAGGCCACACTGTTTAGCACTTAAATGCCATTGTAATTATAATTATGACATGGCTTCAGCTACCATGTCAGTATGAATGACTCCCAAATACATCTCTCCAACCATCTGCCGCTTGAGAGTGGGAAAAGCTTTTTCATCCCACACAGTATCTTCAAGTCATCAATTATGAATCCATTCTATTATTATCCCCTCTCTATAATTTCTATTAATGTCTGTCTCCCCATCTAGACTGTAAGCTCATTGTGAGAGGGGAACCTGTTTTCCACCTAAGATCTATTGGACTCCCCCAAGTGCTTCGTAGAGTGCTCTGCACACAGCATGCGCTCGCTACCTTTGATTCATTGTGAGCTTATCGTGATTTTATAACAATTATAACGCTTCCACAAACATTTGGACAGACTCTCTGCAGCATCCAGAAATACCAGCAACTAAAAAGTGACTATAATAGGGATATTTTGCCATTCAAATTTGGAAAAAATAAAAGTAATCGCAAGTCATGGTATTAGCTCCATATGGTACAGGGCCTGGGTCCAACTCGATTTACTTACTTCCACCCCACCTCCTGCTACAGTGCCAGGCTCGTAGTAAGTGCTTAACTAATGCCCTTATTATTAATAATGAAAATAAAAATAATAATGACAAAATGGTAATTCAGTACCTCTTCCCCCTTCTTTTTATACCGTGAGTTTCATGTTCGAAAAGAATTGAGTCTGACCTGGTAATCTTGAATCTATCCAGGGCTTGGTACAGTGCTAGGCACACAGTGGGCATTTAATAAATGCGACCAAAATTATTATTCTGCAGGTGGGGATGGGAGCCAACTGGTTTCTCAACAGATTTTTGTCCTCTCTCTCCATCCCCTGCCTTGTTAACTAGAGAAGTGTGGTTTGGCTCCACAAACTGGACCTGGCCAAAGAGGCCACATGGGATATTAACCAATAGGGTTTATTTTTCTACAGAAATGCTCTGGAAGCGTCACCCCCGTCCTCAAAAATCTTCAGTGGTTCCCTGTCCATCTCCGTATCAAACAAAAACTCCTCACTATTGACTTTACAGCTCTCCAACACCTCGACCCCTCCTACCTCACCCCTCCTACCTCACCTCTCATCTCTCCTTCTTGACACTGCCCAGCCCACACCCTCCGCTACTATGATGCAAACCTCCTCACTGTGCCTCCATCTCCTCCTTCTTGACACTGTACCCTGGCCCACATCCTACCTCCCGCCTGGAACGCTTCAATATGACCGACTGATTCACTTGATTCATTTGGGCCTCCCTCCTCAAATCCACCAATCTCTCTTCCTCCCTTCAAAGACTTACACCTCCTCCAAGACGCCTTCCCAGACTAAGCCCCATTTTTCCTCAGCTCCCACTCCCTTCTGTGTCACCATGACTGGAGCAACTTTGCTCTTTCCCTCCTCTCCCTGCCCCTCAGCCCTTTTGAATATATCTATAATTTTATTCATATATATTGATGTCTACTTACTGGTATTGATGTTTGCCCCTTGCCCCCCTAACACACACACACACTCATACACATGCACACACACTCACTGTGACCCTGCGGTGGGCAGGAATTGTCTCTCTTTACTGCTATATTGTACCTCCCAAGCACTTAGTAAAGTGCTCTGTTCACAGTAAGGGCTCAATAAAAATTAACAAATGAGATTTATGCAGACCAATTTACCAAGCGCATGGGAGAGTTTAATGGATCTGGTAGACATTATCTCTGCCTTCGAGCATCTTTCATGTTAGTTGGGGAGGCAGACAGTAAAAGAAAATTACAGGTAAGCAGGATTTCCAGGGCACAAGTGCATTTGTGTGTGACCAAGCATCAGCACACCTGTGCTCTTGAGCGCTATCTCTGCATGGGTGTGTACTTGTGTATTTTGAGTTGTCTGTTTTGGGGTGCTTGCCTTTGCATATGCCCACATATGGTGTCTCCGTTCCCTGTGTGTGTGTGTGTGTGTGTGTGTGTGTGTGTGCCTGGTGAAAATTCCCTGTCATGGGGCTGGGATTCTAATCCCAACTCTAACTTGGAGCAGCGTGGCTCAGTGGAAAGAGTATAGGCTTGGGAGTCAGAGGTCATGGATTTGTATGCCGGCTCTGCCACTTGTCAGCTGTGTGACTTTGGGCAAGTCACTTAACTTCTCAGTGCCTCCGTTACCTCATCTGTAAAATAGGGATTAAGACTGTGAGCCCCATGTGGGACAACCTGATTACCCTATATCTACCCCAGCACTTAGAACAGTGCTGTGCACATAGTAAGCGCTTAACAAATACCAACATTATTATTATTATTATTAATAACCCTTGGCTGCTGCATGGCCTTGGGCAAATCACTTCACTGTGTCATTCCTCATCTATAAAATGACAATTAAAACAGAGACCCCCATCTGGGACAGAGACTGTGTCCAACCTGAATTGCTTGTGTTCCACCCCGCCCCCCACCACTTGGTATAGTGCCTGGCACATCATGGGCACTTAAATACCACAATTAATCCCAACTCTGCCATTGGTCTACCGTGTGATCTTGGGCAAATGACAACTTATTTGGGCCTCAGTTGTCTCATCTGTAAAATGAGGATGGAGACTCGGTGCCCTGTATGGGACAGGGACTGTGTCCAATCCCAATGGCTGTGTCTCTAACCAAGCTCTTGCTGCAGTGCCTGACATGCTAACCGATTAACAAATACCACAGTTATTATTATTACTATTAAAAACCGAGTTAGTAGACATACTTCTTGCCCACAAGGAGTTTAGAGCCTAGAGGGGGAGACGGACATAAATAAAGGATGGACATCCAGGCACTTTATTATTAGAAAAGGGGGAGGGGAAGCAGAGACCCAGAAAGATTGAGACATACCACTAAGTCACACAGCAAGGCATATGATATGATGGATCGATATGACGGATTGATTCACCAGACTGACTGGGTAGTGGAACCTGGGACAACCTCCAATCTGAGCCCCTGTCCACCTCCAACCCATTCTACCCCCTCCCTGGCTTTTGGGCATAGGGGGTCCTGCCTTCTGCCCTAGCGCTGCCCACGAAAGTACATAGGGGCAGGGAGAAATCTGAGACCCTCCAGGCCCTGGGAGCCACATTCCTCTAGAGACCCTGAGGCAGGGTATGGGGAGAGGGAAGGAGAAAAAGAGGGTGTCATCACCCTCCAAACGTGCAAGGCAAAGGCTGGGGAGCCCAAACTGGAAACAAAAGGGTTCAAGGCCAAACATGCAAGCCAAAGATTGGTGGGGGACAAACCTGCAAGTAAAAGGCTGTGAAGCACCAACTGGAACCAAAAGGATTCACGGCCAAACCTGCAAGGCAAAGGCTGTGGGGTCCAAACCTGAATGGAATGGGTCCGGGGCCAAACACGCAAGGCAAACTCTAGGGTGCCCAAACTGGAAGCAAAAGGCTGCGTGGACAAACCTGCAAGGCAAAGACTGTGGGGCATAAACTAGAAACGAAAGGGTTTGAGATCAAACCTGCAAGGAAAAGGCTGCGGGACCCAAATAGGAACCAAAAGGGTTCGGAGCCAAAACTGCAAGGCAAAGGCTGCGGGGCCCAACCTTAAACAAAAGGGTTCAGGTCCAAATCTGCAATTCAAAGTCTGCGAGGCCCAAACCTGAAAGAAAAGGGTTCATGGACAAACCTTCAAGGCAAACTCTGGAGGGTCCAAACTAGAACAAAAAGGGGTGGGAGCCAAACCTGCAAGGCAAAGGCTATGGGGTCAAAACCTGAACGAAAAGGGTTCAGGGCCTAACCTGTAAAGGAAAGGTTGGGGGGATCAAGCTGCAAGGCGAAGATTGCGGGGCTCCAACTGGAACCAAAAGGGCTCGGGGCCAAACCTGCAAGGCAAAAGCTGCGGGGCCCAAAGTGAAATGAAAACTGTTGGGGGCCATTAGCTGTAAAGCAAAGGCCCCAGGGCCCAAACCAGAACTATAAATGTTCGAGGACAAACTTGCAAGGCAATCTCTGGGGGAACCAAACTGGAACAAAAAGGGTTGGGAGCCAAACTTGTAAGGTAAAGGCTTTGGGGCCCATCCTGAAGGTAAGGGGTTCAGGGCCAAACCTGCAAGGCAAAGACTGGATGCCCAAACTGGAAACAAAGGGTGCAGAGCCCAACCTGCAAAGCAAAGGCTGCGGGGACTAAACTGGAAACTAAAGCATTTGGGTCCAAACCGGCAAGGCAAAGGCTGAGGAGCCCAAACCTGAAAGAAAAGGGTTCGGGGCCAAACTTACAAAGCAAAGGTTGGGGGGATAAACAGGCAAGGCAAAGGCTGTGGGGCCCAAACTGGAACCAAAAGTCTTCCAGTCTAAACTAAACTAAACTAAACTAGCCTTTTCCCCTGGCCAAACCTTTTCCCTTAGCCTAATCTTTTCCCCTACCCTAACCTTTTCCCCTAGCCTAACCCTTTCCCCTAATCTAATGACTTTCCTTAGTCTAAACATTTTTCCTTAAACTAGCCTTTACACCTAGCATAATCTTTTCCCATAGCCTAACCTTTCCCCTCGCCCAACTTTTTCCTCTCCTAATCTTTTCTCCTTGCCTCACCTTTTCCCCTTGTCTAAACTTTTACCCTCACCTAACCTTTTCCCCATCCTAACCTTTTCCCTTTGCCTAACCTTTTCCCCTAGCCAATCATTTTTCCCAATACTAAATTTTTCCCCTAACCTAACCTTTTCCCCAAACCTAAGCATTTCCCCTAACCTAGCCTTTTCCCCCAGCCTAACTTTTTCTCCTTGCCTAATGTTTTCCCTTAGCCTAACCTTTCCTCTAGCCTAATCTTTCCCCTGGCCTAACCTTTTCCCCTAGCCTAATCTTTTTCCCTAACTTAACCATTTCCCATAGCCGAATGTTTTCTTCGGCTTAATCTTTTCCCTTCCTGCAACATTTTCCCCTTGCCTAATCTTTTCGCGGTCTTAACCTCTTCCCCTAGCCTGACCCTTTTGCCTAGCCTTAACATTTCCCCTATTCTAACCTTTTCCCCTAGCCTAACCTTTTCCCCCAGCCGAACTCTTTCTCCTTGCCTAAGATTTTCTTTTAATCTAACATTTACAACTAGCCTAACCTTTCCCCTTGCCAAACCTTTCCCCTAGCCTAACCTTTCCCCCAGCACTAATTTTTTCCCTAGCCTAACCTTTTCCCCTAGCCCTAATTTTTTCCCTAGCCTAACCTTTTCCCCTAGGCTAACCATTTCCCCTGGTCTAACCTTTTCCCGTAGCCTAAGGTGCCAAATGTTTCCCTTGGCCTATCCGTTCCCCTGACCTAACCTTTTCCCAAGGCCTAACCTTTTGCCATGACCTAAGCTTTTCCTTTAGCCTAACGGTTTCCCCTACCCTAAACTTTTCCCCTACCTTAAACTTTTCCCCTACTTTAAACTTTTCCCCTAGCCTAACCTTTTCCCCAGGCTAACCATTTCCCATGGCCTATCTTTTTCCCTTAGACTAGCTGCTTCCCCTAGCCTAACCTTTTCGCCCAGCCTATCCTTTCTCACTACACTAAACTTCTCCCTGGCATAACCTTCTCCCTGGCCTATCCTTTTCCCTGCCCTAACCTTTTCCCCTGCCCTAACCTTTTCCCTTAGCCTGTTTCCCCTAACCTAACCATTTCCTGAGGCCTAACCTTTTTCCCTAGCCTATCCTTTTCTGCAAACCTAAACTTCTCCCTGGAATAACCTTCTCCCTGGCCTATCCTTTTCCCTGGCCTAAACTTTTCCCTGGCCTAACCTTTTCCCTTAGCCTAACCTCTTCCCCTAGGTTAACATTTCCCCTCGCCTAACTTTTTTCTTTAGCCTAATCTTTTACCTTAGGTTCACCTTTTCCTCTGGCCTAACCTATTTCTCTGGTCTAACCTATTCTTCTGGCTTAACCTACTCCCCTGCTGTAACCTTTTCCCCTGGCCTAACTTATTCCCCAGGTCTAATCTTTTCCCCTAGCTTAAACTTTTCCCCGGCCTAAAATTTTTCTCCTGCCTAACATCTTCCTCTAGCCTAACCTTTCCCCTAGCCTAACCTTTGCACCTGGCCTAACCTTGTCCCATGGCCTAAACTCTTCCCTTGACCTCCCCTTTTCCCCTGTCCTAACTTTTTCCCTAAACCTAACCATTTCCCCTAGGCTCATCTCTTCACCTAGCCTAACCTTTTCAGCTAGCCTAACCTTCTACCTGGCCTAAGCTACTCCCTGGCCTAACCTTCTCCCTGGCCTAACCTTTTCCCCTAGCATTAACTTGTGCCTTAGCCTATCCTTTTCCCCTGGCCTACCCTTTTCCCCTGACCCAAACCTCTCCCCTGGCCTAATCTCTTCCCCTTGCTTAACCTTTTCTCCTGGCCTAAACTCTTCTCCTGGCCCATAACCTCTTCTCCTGGCCCATAACCTCTTCTCCTGACCCAACCTTTTCCCTTAGCCTAACAATTTCCCCTAGCCTAACTTTTTCCCATAGCCTAACCTGACCCGTAGGCCTACCTTTTCCCCTAGCCTAACCGTTTCCCTGACCTAACCTTTTCCCCCAGCCTTAGCTCTTCCCCTGGCTTAACCTGACCCCTAACCTAACCTTTATCCTAGCCTAATCTTTTCCATAGGCCTAACCCTCTTCTTGGCTTAACCTTTTCCCCTAGCCTAACACTTATTTCTCGCCTAACATTTTCCTTTAGCCTAACTTTCCCCTAGTCTACTCTTTCCCCTAGCCTAACGTCTTCACCTAGCATAACATTTTCTGCTAGCCTAAGCTTCACCCTGGCCTAAACGTTTCCTCAGACTAAACTTTTCCCCACGCCTAACTTTTTTCCCTGGCCTAACCTATTCCCCTAGCGTAATGTTTTCCCCTAGCCCAACATTTTTGCCCTAACCAAACCTTTCCCCTAGCCTAACCTTTTCCCCATCCTTAACTTTTCCTCTGGCTTAACCTTTTCCCCTAGCCTAACCTTTCCCCTAGCCTAATGTTTTTGCCTAGCTTAACCTTTTACCTTGACCTGTCCTTTTCCCTGACCTAACCCTTTAACCCAGCCTTACCTTTCTCCTTGGCCTAACCTTTTCCTCTTGCCTAACCTTTTCCCGTGGTCTAGCCATTTCCCATAGACTAACCATTTCCTGTAGCCTAACCACTTCCTGTAGCCTAAGCTTTTCCCCTAGCCTATTTCCCATAGCCTAACCTGTTCCCCTAGCTTAACCTTTCCCCCGGCCTAACTTTTACCCGTGGCCTAACCACTTCCCCAGCCTTACCTTGTCCCCTAGCCTAAACCTCTCCCTTAGCCTAATATTTCCTCCTAGCCTAACCTTTTATTCTAGTATAACCTGTTCCCTTAGACTAAGTGTTTCCCCTAACCTAACCTTTACAATCAGTCTAACCTTTTCCTGAAGGCTTAACTTTCCCCTGGCCTAACCTATCCCCCTGGCCTAACCTTTTCCCCTAGCCTAATCTATTCCCTGTCTTCAACTTTTTCCATGGCCTAACCTTTTCCCACAGCCTAAGCTTTCCCCTTGCCTAAACTTCATCCTAGCCTAACTTTTTCTGGTAGCCTAACCTTTCCTCTCGCCTAACCATTTCCTCTAGCCTATCCTTTTCCCCTGGCCTAGTCTTTTCTTCTAACCTAAGCTTTCCCCCTGGCCTTTCCTTTTCCCTGCCCTATCCTTTTCTCCTGGCCTAAGCTTTTCCATTACCTAAACTTTTCCCCACCCTAACCTTTTCCCCTAGCCTAAACCTCTTCCCTAGCATAATCTTTTCCCCTAGCCTAAGCTTTTTCCTTAGCCTAACCCTTTCCCCTAGCCTAAGCTTTTCCCCTAAACTAATCTTTACACTTAGCCTAACCTGCTTTTCCCTTAACCTAACCTTTACACCTAACCTAACCTTTCCCGAAGACTTAACTTTCCTAATCTTTCCCCCTGGCCTAACCTTTTCCCCTAGCATAAACTCTTCCCCGACTTAAACATTTCCCATGGCCTAACCTTGTCCCCTGGCCTATCCTTTTCCCTAGCCTTACCTTTCCCCTAACCTAAATTTTACTTCTTGCCTGGCCTGGCACCGAGGCCTTCACATCCCAGGTTTGGCTCCTCTGCCTTTGACTTTCAGGTTGGAACCCCCAGCCTTTGCCTTCCTGGCCAGGTCCTGAACCCTTTTCGTTCCAGGTTGGGGCCCCCAGCCTTTGCCTTCCAAGCCTTGCCCTAAAACCTTCTCTTTCCAGGTTTGGCCCCGCTGCCTTTGCCTTCCTGGCCTGACCCCGAACACTTCTCATTCCAGGTTGGGCCTATCCACCTTTGCCTTCCAGCTTGTCCCCCCCCACCCACCGCCACAACCACCCAGGCTTTGCCTTCCAGGCCCCTCCTTGTTTGGCCCTGAACCCTTCTCATTCCGTGTTTGACTCTCCCCACATTTGCCTTCCTTGTTTGGCCCTGACCCCTTCTCATTCCAGGTTTGCCCCCCCACCCCAGCCTTTGCCTTTCAGTTTGGACGCCCTCCCCCTCCCCCCGCCTTTTCCCTCCAGGCTTGGCCCCAAACCCTTCTTGTTCCAGGTAGGGACCCCCAGCCTTTGCCTTCTAGATCTGGCCCCGAACCCATCTAGTTCCAGTATCGGTACGCCCCCTTTGCCTTCCAGTTTTGTCCCCCCGCCCCCAACCTGGCCTTTGCCTTCCAGTGAACCCCTGGGCCTTTTCCTTCCAGGCCTGGCCACGACATCTTCTCGTTTCAGGTTGCCCCCCCGCCCCCGTATTTGCCTTCCAGTCCTAGCCCTGAAACCTTCTCGTTCCAGCTTTGGCTCCCCCTCCTTTGCCTTCCAGGTTGGAATCCCCCACCTTTTCCTTCCAGTCATGGTCCCGATTCCTTCTCATTCCATGTTTTCCAAAAGCATCTCTCCCCACCTTGCCCCCATGTCCTCTCTTCCCCGCTCTCGATGATCAGGTCACTGCTCTCAACTCCACCCTCTCTACTCATCTCAACTCTCTCACCCCCGTTTCCCTCCACCGCTCTCGCTCCACTAACCCACAGCCCTGGGTTACCGCCTCTGTCCACCTCCTACGCTCCTATGCTCGAGCTGCCGAGCGCTGCTGGTGAAAGTCCAAGCACCAAGCCAACCTCATACATTTCAAATTTATCCTTTCCTGCCTTAACTCTGCCCTCTCCTCCGCCAGGCAAAACCTCTTCTCCTCCCTCATCGACACCCATGCCCGTCACCCCCGCCAATTGTTCTGGACCTTTAACTCTCTTCTTAGGCCCCCTGTTCCTCCCCCTCCCCCATCCCTCACCCCCAATGATCTGGCCACCTACTTCATCACAAAAATTAACACAATCAGGCCTGAGCTCCTCAAAGTCACCTCACCCTTCCCCCTCTTGCCTTCCGCCCAACCCTCTCCCCAACTTTCCCATCCTTCCCTGCAGTATCCTCAGAGGAGATCTCCTTCCGCGCAAGTGCCAACCCCTCCACCTGTGCCTCGGACCCCATTCCCCCTCACGTTATAAAGACCATCGCCCCTGCCCTCCTCCCTTCCTTAACTTCTATCTTTAACCACTCACTCTCCAATGACTTCTTCCCCTCTGCCTTCAAACCTGCTCATGTCTTCCCCATCCTAAAAAAAACCCTCTCTCGATCCCACTTCCCCTTCCAGTTATTGCCCTATCTCTCTACTACCTTTCCTTTCCAAGATTCTAGAATGAGTCATCTACACTCGCTGCTTAGAATTCCTTAACTCCCATTCTCTCCTGGACCCCCTCCAATCTGGCTTCTGTTCCCTCCACTCTACCCAGACTGCTCTCTCGAAGGTCACCCATGACCTTCTTCTTGCCAAATCCAATGGCTCCTACTCCATTCTAATCCTCCTTGACCACTCAGCTGCCTTTGACACTGTCGACCATCCCCTTCTCCTCCACACCTTATCTCACCTTGGCTTCACGGACTCCGTCCTCTCCTGGTTCTCCTGTTATCTCTCTGGCCAGTCATTCTAGGTCTCCTTCGCAGGCTCCTCCTCTCCCTCTTATCCTCTAAATGTTAGAGTTCCTCAAGGGTCAGTTCCTGGCCTTCTTCTGTTCTCCATTTACACTCACTCCCTTGAAGAACTCATCCATTCTCACGGCTTCAACTACCATCTCTACGCAGATGACACGCAGATATACATCTCTGACCCTGTCCTCTTCCCCTCCCTTCAGGCTCGTATCTTCTCCTGCCTCCAGGACGTCTCCACCTGGATGTCTGCCAACCACCTAAAACTCAACATGACCAAAATTGAGTTCCTCATCTTCCCTCCCAAACCCAGTCCTCTCCCAGACTTCCCTATCACCATGGATGGTACGACCATCCTTCCCGTCTCTCAGACCCACAACCTCGTTGTCATCTTTGACTTGGCTCTCTCGTTCACCCCACACATCCAATCCGTTACCAAGACCTGCCAGTCTCACCTTTATAATATCGCCAAGGTCCGCCCTTTCCTCTCCACCCAAACGGCTACCTTACCAGTACAGGCTCTCATAATATCCCGGCTAGACTACTGTGTCAACCTTCTCTCTGATCTCCCTTCCTCCTCTGTCTCCCCACTCCGGTCTATTCTTCACTCCGCTGCCCGGCTCATCTTCCTACAGAAACGCTCTGGGCATGTCAATCCCCTTCTTAAAAAGCTCCAGTGCTTGCTTATCAACCTCCACACAAAACAAAAACTTCTCACTCTAGGCTTCAAGGCTCTCCATCACCTCGCCCCTTCCTATCTCTCCTCCCTTCTCTCTTTCTACTGCCCAGCCCGCATACTCCGCTTCTCTGCCGCCCACCTCCTCACCATCCCCCGCTCTCTCTTATCCCGCCGTCGACCCCTGGACCACATCCTCCCATGGTCCTGGAACGCCCTCCCTCCTCACCTCCGCCAAACTAATTCTCTTCCCCTCTTCAAAACCCTACTTAAAGCTCACCTCCTCCAAGAGGTCTTCCCAGACTGAGCTCCCCTTTTCCCTCTGCTTCCTCTATCCCCCCTTCACCTCTCAGCAGCTAAACCCTCTTCTCCCCCCTTTCTCTCTGCTCCTCCCCCTCTCCCATCCCATCCCCTCAGCACTGTACTCTTCCCTCAACTGTATATATCTTCATTACCCTATTTATTTTATTAATGAGATGTACATCACCCTGATTCTATTTATTTACTATTGTTTTAATGAGTTGTTCTTCCCCTTGATTCTATTTATTGCCATTGTTCTTGTCTGTCTGTCTCCCCCGATTAGACTGTAAGCCCGTCAAAGGACAGGGACTGTCTCTATCTGCTACCGATTTGTACATTCCAAGTGCTTAGTACAGTGCTCTGCACATAGTAAGCGCTCAATAAATACTAATAAATAAATGGTTACATTAGGGGAAAGGTTAGGCTCGGGGAGGGGGTTGGGCTAAGGGAAAAGTTTAGAATAGGGGAAAAGTTAAGGTTAGGGTAAGGGAAAAGCATGTTAGGCTAGGTGTAAAAGTTTGGCCAGGGGAAAGGTTTAGGCTAGGGGAAGAGATTTGGCAAGGGAAAATTTAGGCCAGGGGAAAAGGATAGGTCAGGGGAAATGTTTTTAGGCTAGGGGAAGAGATTTGGCAAGGGAAAATTTAGGCCAGGGGAAAAGGATAGGTCAGGGGAAATGTTTAGGCATGGGGAAAAGGTTAGGTTAGGGGTAAAGGTTAGGCCAGAGGAAAAGGTAAGGCAGGGGAAAAGGTAAAGTTAGGGGAAAGAATAGGCTAGGAAAAACGTTAGGCTAGGGGAAAAGGTTAAGCCAGGGAGAAGGTTAGGCCAGCGGAAAAGTTTAGGTCAGTGGAAAGGATAGGCCAAGGGAAAAATTTAGGCTAGGCGAAAAGGTTAGGCTAGAGGTCAGGTTATTCTATGGGAAAAGGTTAGGCCAGGGCAAAAGGTTAGGCTAGGGGAGGAGTTAAGCTAGGGAAAAAGGTGAGGCGAGGGGAAAAAGTCAGGCTAGGGGAAAAAGTTAGGCTAGGGGAAACGTTAGGCTTGGGGAAACGTTAGGTTAGGGGAAAATATTAAGCTAAAGGAGGAAGTTGGGGTAGGGGAAAAGGTTAGTAAGGGGAATGGTTTAGGCTAGGGGAAAATGTTAGGCTAGGGGAAAGGTTTAGGTTAGGGGAAAAGGTTAAATGAGGGAAAAGGTTAGGCCTGGGATAAGGTTAGGCCAGTGGAAAAGGTTAGTTCAATGGAAAAGATAGGCGAAGGGAAAAGGTTCAGCCAGGGGAAAAGGTTAGCCTAGGATAAAGATTAGGTTAAGGGTCAGGCTTTCTATGGGAAAAGGTTAGGCAAGGGGAAAAGTTTAGGTTAAGGATAAAGCTCAGTCGAGGGGAAAGGTATGGCTAAGGAATAACATTAGGCTAGGTGAAAGTTTTATGCGAGGGGAAAACATTAGGCTAGGGGAAAAGTTTAGACCAGGGAGAAGTTTAGGCTAGGGGAAAAGGTTAGGCTAGGGGTCAGATTAGGCCAGGGGAAAACCTTAGGTTAAGGGACCAGGTTAGTTGAGGGGAAAAGTTTAGCTTAGGGGAAAAGGTTAGGTGAGGGGGAAATTTAGGGCAGGGGGAACGGTTAGCTTAGGGGAAAAGGTTAGGCAAGGGGGAAAGGTTAGGCCAGGCAAAAAAGATAGGGTGGGGAAATGATTAGGCAAGGGAAAATTTAGTCCAAGGGAAAAGGTTAGGCTAGGGGTAATGATTAGGCCATAGGAAAAACTAAGGCCAGGGGAAAAGATTAGGTTAGGGGAAAGAATAAGCTAGGAAAAATGTTAGGCTTGGGAAAAAGGTTAGGCCAGGGAGAAGGCTAGGCCAGCGGAAAAGTTAAGGTCAGTTGAAAGGACAGGCCATGGGAAAAGTTTAGGTTAGGGGAAAAGGTTAGGCTAGGGGAAAGATTAGGCTATGGGAAACATTAGGTTAGGGGAAAATATTAGGCTAAGGGAGAATGTTGGGGGAGGGGCAATGGTTAGGACGGGGAAAAGGTTGGGCTAGGGGAAAGTTTTAGTCAAGGGGAAAGGGTTAGACTAGGGAAAAAGATTAGGTCAGGGAGTTTAGGCGAGGGAAAAAGATTAAGCCATGGGAAAAGGTGAGGCCAGGGGAAGAGGTTAGGCCAGGGAAATCAGTTAGGCCGGGGGGGAATAGGTTAGGCTAGGGGAAAAGGTTAGGCTAGGGGAAAAGGTTAGGCTAGGGGAAAAGGTTAGGATAGGAAAAGTTTAGGTGAGGAGAAAAGTTTATGTTAGGGGAAAAATTAAGCCTAGGCAAAAAGTTAAGGCCTGGATGAAATTTAGGCTAGCAGAAAAAGTTAGGCTAGGTGAAGAGCTTAGGCTAGGGGAAAGAGTATCATAGGGGAAAGAGTAGGCTGGGGAAAGGTTAGGCTAGGGGATAATCTTTGGCAAGAGGAAAAGTTTAATCGAGAGGAAAACGTTTGGCAAGGGGAAAATGGTAAGTTAGAGGCAAAGGTTCATTCATTCATTCATTCAATAGTATTTATTGAGCGCTTACTATGTGCAGAGCACTGTACTAAGCGCTTGGGATGAACAAGTCGGCAACAGATAGAGACAGTCCCTGCCGTTTGACGGGCTTACAGTCTAATCGGGGGAGACGGACAGACAAGAATAATGGCACTAAACAGCGTCAAGGGGAAGAACATCTCGTAAAAACAATGGCAACTAAATAGAATCAAGGCGATGTACAATTCATTAACAAAATAAATAGGGTAACGAAAATATATACAGTTGAGCGGACGGGTACAGTGCTGTGGGGATGGGAAGGGAGAGGTGGAGGAGCAGAGGGAAAAGGGGAAAATGAGGCTTTAGCTGCAGAGAGGTAAAGGGGGGATGGCAGAGGGAGTAGAGGGGGAAGAGGAGCTCAGTCTGGGAAGGCCTCTTGGAGGAGGTGATTTTTAAGTAAGGTTTTGAAGAGGGAAAGAGAATCAGTTTGGCGGAGGTGAGGAGGGAGGGCGTTCCAGGACCGCGGGAGGACGTGACCCAGGGGTCGACGGCGGGATAGGCGAGACCGAGGGTCGGCGAGGAGGTGGGCGGCAGAGGAGCGGAGCGTGCGGGGTGGGCGGTAGAAAGAGAGAAGGGAGGAGAGGTAGGAAGGGGCAAGGTGATGGAGAGCCTTGAAGCCTAGAGTGAGGAGTTTTTGTTTGGAGCGGAGGTCGATAGGCAACCACTGGAGTTGTTTAAGAAGGGGAGTGACATGCCCAGATCGTTTCTGCAGGAAGATGAGCCGGGCAGCGGAGTGAAGAATAGACCGGAGCGGGGCGAGAGAGGAGGAAGGGAGGTCAGAGAGAAGGCTGACACAGTAGTCTAGCCGGGATATAACGAGAGCCCGTAATAGTAAGGTAGCCGTTTGGGTGGAGAGGAAAGGGCGGATCTTGGCGATATTGTAGAGGTGAAACCGGCAGGTCTTGGTAACGGATAGGATGTGTGGGGTGAACGAGAGGGACGAGTCAAGGATGATTAACCCAGGGAGAAGGTTAGGCCAGGGGAAAGGTTAGGTCAGTGGAGAAGGTTAGGATAGGGAAAACGTTTAGGCTAAGATAAAGGTTAGGTTAGGAGTCAGGTTAGGCTAGGGGTCAGGTTAGGCTAGTGGTCAGGTTAGGCTTTGGGAAAAGGTTAGGCCAGTGGAAGAGATTAGACTAGGGGAAAATGTTAGGCTAGGGGAAAAGGTAATTTTTAGGGAAAAGGTTAGGTCAGGGAAAAGGGTAGGTCTAGGGACAAGGTTAGGCAAAGGGCAAAGTTTAAGCCAAGGGAAACAGTTAGGATAAGCAAAAATGGTAGGCTGGGAAAAAATTAGGCTAGAGGCAAAGGTTAGGCCTGGGAAAAAATGATAAGGTAGGGGACAAGGTTAAGCAGGGGAAACCTGGAACGAGAAAGGTTAGGGGACAGGCCTGGAAGGCAAAGGCGTGGGGGCCCAACCTGGAGGAGAAAGGCGGGGTGGTGAGGAGGGTCAAATCTGGAAGGCAAAGGCTGGGGGACCCAACCTGGAACAAGAAGGGTTCAGGACCAGGCCTGGAAGGAAAATGCAGGAACACCAAAGCTGGAACCAGAAGGGCTCGTGGCCAGGCCTGGAAGGAAAATGCAGGGGCACCAAACCTGTAACGAGAAGGGTTCCTGGCCAGGCCTGGAAGGCAAAGGTGGTGGTGCCAACCTCAAACGAGAAGTGTTCGGTGCCAGAACTGGGAGGCAAAGGCTGGGGGAATGGGGGTGCTGAGAATGGAAGGTAAAAGGGGGTTGGGGGGAACTAGAATGAGAATGGTTTGGGGTCAGGCTTGAAAGGCAAAGGTTGGGGGCGCCCAACCTGGAAGGCAAAGGCAGGGGGTCCAAACCTAGAAGTCAAAGGCGGGGGGCCCAACCTCAAATGAGAAGGGTTCGTGGCCAGGCCTGTAAGGAAAAGGTGGGGGGTCCAAAAGGGAAAGGCAAGGTGTGGGGGCCAAACCTGGAACGAGAAAGGTTTGGGACCTGGCCTGGAAGGCAAAGGCGGCGGGGTCCAACTTCAAGGCAAAGGTCAGGTGGCCCAACATGGAACGAGAAGCGTTTGGGGCCAGGCCAGGAAGGCAAAGGTGGAGGGAACAAACCTGGAAAGAAAAGGGTTCAGGGCCAGACCTGGAAGGCTAAAGTGGCAGTGGGCCCAGCCTGGAACGAGAAGCCTTCAGGCTGGGAAGGCAAAGGCCAAGGGGCCAAACCTGGAACCCGAATGCTTCGGGGCCAGACGGGGAAGGCAAAGACTGGTAGGGGGCAAACCTGGAATGCGAAGGCTTCGGGGCCAGGCGGGGAAATCAAAGGCTGGGGGCCAAACCTGGAATGAGAAATCTTCAGGGCCAGTCTGGGAAGGCAAAGGCATGGGGGTCAAACCTGTAACGAGACGGGTTCAGGGCCTGGTCTGGAAGGCAAATGTGAGTGGGCCCAACCAGGAAAGAGAAGGGTTCGGGGCTAGACCTGTAAGGAAAATGCATAGGGACCAAACCTGGAATGAGAAGGGTTTGTGGCCGGGCCTGGAAGGCAAAGGAGAGGGGGCCCAATCTGGAACGAGATGGGTTCAGGGCAGGGGCTGGAAGGCAAAGTCTGGGCGGGGGGCGGGGGGCAAGCCGGGAAGACAAATGTCAGTGGGGACAAACTTGGCTCAAGAAGGTTCAGGGCCAGGCCTGGAAGGCAAAGGAGAGGGGGCCCAACCAGGAAAGAGAAGGGTTTGGGGCTAGGCCTGTAAGGAAAATGCTTAGGGACCAAACCTGGAATGGGAAGGGTGTGTGGCCAGGCCTGGAGGCAAAGGCAGGGGGGCCCAATCTAGAACAAGATGGGTTGGGGCAGATGCAGGAACTAAAAGGCTCAGGGGGCAGGCCAGGAAGGCAACAGCCGGTGAGCACAAACCAGGATCGAGAAGGATTCAGGCCAGGCCGGGAGGGCAAAGGTCAGGGGTCTAACCTGGAAGGCAAAGGCTGGGAGGCCAAACCTGGAAGGCAAAGGCTAGAGGGGCAAAACTGGATTGAGAAGGCTTTGGGGCCAGGCCTGAAAGGCAAAGGCAGGGGGCCCAACCTGGAGGGAGAAGGGTTCGGGGTCAGGTTGGGAAGGCAAAGGCTGGGAGGCCAAACCTGGAATGCAAAGGCTTCAGGGCCAGTCCGGGAAGACAAAGGCCCGGGGTTGGGGGGTGGCCAAACCTGGAAGGAGAAGGGTTCAGGGCCTGGCCTGGAAGGCAACGGTGCGGGGGTGGTCCAACCTGCAAGGCAAAGCCAGAGGAGCCCAAAATGCAATGAGAAACATTCGGGGCCAGTCGGGAAGGCAAAGGCAGAGGGGCTCAACCCCGAACATGCAGGGTTTGGAGACAGGCCAGGAAGATAAAGGCGAGGCCCAGGCCGGGAAGTCAAAGGCAGAGGTGCCCAAGCTGGAACAAGAGGGTTCTGCTGACAGGAGCTGGGTTGGGAAATGTCAGTTTTCTAAAGTCAAACAGGCCCTGACTCTGCAGCAAACAAACCAAGAACATCAGGAAAAGTCCTTTGGCATCAGGTTCACGGAGCAGGCCACTAGGTGATGATGTGTAGACACCCCCTTCTATTTATACTGTGAGTTCCTTGTGGGACAGGGATTGAGCCTGACCTGATAATCTTGAATCTACCTAGGGCTCAGTACAGTGCTGGGCACATAGTGGGCATTTAACAAAGGCCACCACAATTATTATTATGCAGGTGGGGATGGGAGCCAGCTGGTTTCTCAACAGATTTTTGTCTTCTCTCTCCTTCCCCTGCCTTGTTAACCAGAGAAGTGTGGTTTGGCTCCATAGACTGGACCTTGCCAAAGAGGCCACATGGGACATTGACCAATAGGGTTTATTTTTCTACAGAAGCGTTCTGGAAACGTCACCCCCATCCTCAAAAATCTTCAGTGGTTGCCTATCCATCTCTGTATCAAACAAAAACTCCTCACTATTGACTTTACAGCTCTCCAACACTTTGACTCCTCCTACCTCACCTCTCTTCTCTCCTTCTACATCCCAGAACACACACTCCGCTCCTCTGGTGCTAACCTTCTCAATGTGCTTCCATCTCCCCGGCTCACTGCCGATCCCCTGGCCCATGTCCTACCTCCTGCCCGGAATGCTTCAATATGACCGACTGATTCACTTGATTGATTTGGTCCACCCTCCTCAAAACCACCAATTGCTCTTCCTCCCTTCAAAGCCCTACTGAAGGTGCACCTCCTCCAAGAGGCCTTCCCAATCTAAGCCCCATTTTTCCTCAGATCCCACTCCCTCTGTTTCACCATGACTGGCACAATTTGCTCTTTTCCCCCTCTCTCTGCCCCACAGCCCTTAGAATAATGTTGATATTTGTTAAGCACTTACTATTTGCAGAGCACTGTTCTAAGCGCTGGGGTAGACATAGGGGAATCAGGGTGTCCCACGTGGGGCTCACAGTTAATCCTCATTTTACAGATGAGGTAACTGAGGCACAGAGAAGTTAAGTGACTTGCCCACAGTCACCCAGCTGACAAGTGGCAGAGCCGGGAGTCAAACTCATGACCTCTAACTCCGAAGCCCAGGCTCTTTTCCACTGAGCCATGCTGCTTCCCTATGTATATATCAATAATTTTATTTATATATAGATTTCTGTTGATTCACTAGATTGACTCACTAGACTGACTGAGTAGTGGAACCTGGGACAACCTCCAAACTGAGTCCCTGCCCAACTCCAACCCATGCTGCCCCCTGCCTCTCTCTTGGGCCTAGAGGGTCCTGCCTTCCACCCTAGCTCTGCCCATCAAAGTCAATAGGGGCAGGGAGAAATCTGAGCCCCTCCAGCCCATTGGAGCCACATCCCTCTAGAGACCCTGAGGCTGGGTAGGACAATGAAAGAAAAAAAACGGTGTCATCACCCCAAACGTGCAAAGCAAAGGCCCCAAACTAGAAAGCAAAGGGTTCGTGGACCAAATCTGTAAGGGAAAGGCAGCAGGGACCAAACCTGAATGAAAAGGTTACGGGGCCAGTCCTGCAAGGCACACCCTGGGGTGGGGGGAAAACTGGTACCAAAAGAGTTCAGAGCCAAACCTGCAAGGCAAAGGCTGTGGGACACAAACTGAAAAAAAATGAGTTGGGCCCAAAACTGGAAGGCAAACTCAACAGGGGCCAAATTGGAACCAAATGGGTTGGGGGCCAAAGCTGCAAGGCAAAGGATAGGGGAAAAACCTGCAAGGCGAAGGCTGCCTGGCCCAAACTGGAACGAGAGGGGTTTGGGGCCCAACCTCCAAGGCAAAGGCTACAGGGCCCAAACCTGAACGAAAAGTGTTGAGAACCAAACCTGCAAGGAAAACTCGAGCTGGCCCAAACTGGAACAAAAAGGGTTAGGGAGCATACCTGCAAGGCAAAGGCTGCGGTGCCTAAACTGGAATCAAAAGTGGTCGAGGCCAAACCTGCAAGGCAAAGAATGTGGGGTCAAAACTGGAACCAAATGGATTTGGGGCCAAAGCTGAAAGGCAAAGTCTGCGGTACCCAAACCTGAACAAAAAGAGGTCTGGGCCAAACTTGCAAGGCAAAGGCTGGGAGGAGAAACCTGCAAGGCAAAGGCTGCTGGGCCCAAACTGGTACCAAAAGGGTATGGGGCCATAGCTGCATGGCCAAGGCAGCAGGGCCCAAAGTGAAATGAAAAGGGATCGCGGCCAAACTTGCAATGTAAAGGCTGTGGGGTCCACACCTGAACGAAAAGGGTTTGGGGACCAACCTGCAAGGCAAACTCTAGAGGGTCCAAAAAGGAACAAAAAGGGTTGGGAGCCAAACCTGTAAGGCAAATGCTGCGGGGCCAAAACCTGAATGAAATGGGTTCACGGCCAAACCTGCAAGGCAAAGACTGGGGGCCCAAACTGGAAAAAAAGGGTTCAGGGCCAAAGCAGCAAGCAAAGTCTGCGGGGCCTAAACTGGAACAAAAAGGGTTCGGGGCCAAAGCTGCAAGGCAAAGGCTGCAGGGATCAAACCTTACCAAAAATGGCTTAGGGTCAAACCTGCAAGGCATAGGCTGGGGGGACAAACATGCAGGGCAAAGGCTGCGGGGCCCAAAATGGAACGATAAGGGTTCGGGGCCCAATCTGCAAGACAAAATCTGGGGGACCCAAACTGCAATGAGAAAGACTGGGAGCCAAACATGCAAGGCAAAGAGTAGGGGGGCAAACTTGCAAGACAAAGGCTGCAGGCCCGGACTGGAACCAACAGGGTTTTGGGGCCAAACCTGCAAGGCACGGTCTGCGGGACCCAAGCTGGAATGAAAAGGGTTCGGTGCCAAACCTGAAAGGCCAAGGCTGAAGGGCCCAAACGTTAACAAAAAGGGTTCAGGGACAAACCTGCTAGCCAAAGATTGGGGGTGGGGGGTGGGGGGTGTGGGGGCAAACCTACAAGGCAAAGGCTGCGGGGTCCAAACTTGAACCAAAAGGGTTAGGGCCCAAACCTGAGAGCTAACCTCCAGGGGGGCCCAAACTGGAATGAGAAGCACTTGGGACCCAATCTGCAAAGCAAAGCCTGGGGGAGCCAAAGTGGAACGAAAAGAGTTCGGACCAAATATGCAAGGCAAACAGTCAGGGGGCAAACCTGCAAGGCAAAAGGCTGCGGGGCCCAAACCTGAATGAAAAGGGATCGGGGCCAAACCTCCAAGGCAAACTCTAGCGGTCCCAAACTGGAACCCAAAGGGTTTGGGGCATTACCTGCAAGGCAAACTCTGAGGGGGCCAAGCTGGTACCAAAAGGATTCAGGTCCAGACCTTCAAGGCAAAGGCCTCTGACCTTCAAGGCAAAGGTTGCAGGTCCCAAACTGAAACAAAATGGGTTCGGGGCCAAACCTGCAAGGCAAAGACTGCAGGACCTAAACTAGAACCAAGAGTATTCTGGGCCTAACCTGCAATGCAAAGTCTGCGGCACCTAAACTGGAACGCAAAAGGTTCAGGGTCAAACCTGCAAGGCAAAGGCTGCGGGGCACCAACTGAAACAAAACTGGTAGGGGCCAAAGCGGCAAGGCAAACTCTGCAAGGCCCAAACCTGAACAAAAAGCGTTCGGGGCCAAACCTGCAAGGCAAAGGCTGAGGAGCCCAACCTGGAACGAGAAGGGTTCAGGACCAGGCCGGGAAGGCAAAGGCGGGAGGCCAGGCCAGGAAGGCAAAAGTGGGGATGGGGGCAAACCTGGAACGAGAAGTGTTCGGGGCCAGGCTGGGAAGGCAATGGTGGGGTTGGTCCAACCTGGAACGAGAAGGGTTAGGGGACAGGTCTGGAAGGCCAAGGCGGGGCGGTGGGGGCAGCAAACCTGGAACGAAAAGGCTATGGGCCAAGCCGGAAAGGCAAATGCTTGGGAGGGCAAATCTGGATCACAAATTCTTCAGAGTCAGGTCTGGAAGGCAAAGGTGTGGGGGGGTGCGGGGCAAACCTTTAACGAGAAGCTTTCGGGGCCAGGTCTAGAAGGCAAAGGAGTGAGGATCCAACATGGAATTTGAAGGGTTAGGGGCAAGGTCTGGAAAGCAAAGCCTGGGGGGTCAGGCTGGGAACTCAAAGGCGCAGGGGCCCAACCTGGATCATGAATGCTTCGGAGCCAGGCTGGGAAGGCAAAGGCTGGGGGTGCCAAACCCGGAAAGAGAAGGGTTCAGGGCCAGGCCTGGAAGACAAAGGCAGAGCGGCACAACCTTGAATGATAGGGGTTCAGGGCCAGGCCTGGAAGGAAACGGCAAGGTTGTCCAACCTTGAAGGCAAAGGCAGAGGAGCCAAGCCTGTAACAAGAAGGGTTCGAGGCCAGGCCTGCAAGGCAAAGGAGGGTGAGTCCAACCTGGAAGGCAAATGAAGGAGGGCCCAACCTGGACGAGAAGGCTTCGGGGACAGGTCTCAATGGCAACGGCAGGGAACCAAGCCAGGAATGAGATGGGTTTTTGGCCAGGCATGGAAGGCAAAGGCAGAAGGAACCAACCTGGCATGAGCAGTGCTTGGGGCCAGGCCTGGAAGAGGTCATGGGTTCGAATCCTGGCTCTGCCACTTGTCAGCTGTGTGACTGTGGGAAAGTCACTTAACTTCTCTGGGCCTCAGTTACCTCATCTGTAAAATGGGGATTTGGACTGTGAGCTTCATGTGGGACCACCTGATTACCCTGTATCTACCATAGCACTTAGAACAGTACTCTGCACATAGTAAGCGCTTAACAAATACCAACAATACTATCGTTATTGTTATAGGCGGGGGGAGCAAACCTGGAACAAGAAAGGTTCGTCGCCAGGCATGGAAGGCAATGGCGGGGGCAGCCCCAGCTGCAAAGAGAAAGGTTCAGGGCCAGACCTGGAATCAAAGGGGTGGGCGCAACCTACAGTGAGAAGCCTTCAGGGCCAGGTAAGGAAGGCAAAGGCGGGAGGGCCCAATCTGAAATGAGAAGATGTCGGGGCCAGGCCTGGAAGGAAACAGCCGGGGTGTCCAACCTCAAAGGCAAAGGCGGGGGCCCAACCTGGAATGAGAAGGCTTTGGGGGACCCAACTTGGAACGAGTAGGGTTCAGGCTCAGGTCTGGAAGGGAATGAAGGGGTGTGCCCAACCTGGAATGAGAAAGGTTCGGGGCCAAGCCTGGAATGGGTGGGCAACCTGGAACAAGAAGTATTTGGGGATAGGTCGGTAAGCCAAAAGCTGGGGGGCCAAAGTTGGAACACGGAGGCTTAAGTGCCAGGCTGGGAAGGCAAAGGCTGGGGGCGGGGGGTGGGGGTTGGGGCGGAGGCGGAGGCAAACCTGGAACGTGAAGGCTTTGGGGCCAAGCCGGGAACTCAAAGGCTGGGGGAGGAGCAAACCTGAAATGAGAAGGGCTTGGGCCTGGGACTGGAAGGCAAAGGTGGGGAGGGGTCCAACCAGCAAGGAAAAGGCAGGTGGGCCAACCGGGAACGCAAATGCCTCGGTGCCAAACCAGGATGGCATAGGATAGGCAAGATGTAAAGTTTAGTTTAGGGGATATTTTACACTATAGAAAGGGATAGGCCGGGGGAAAGGTTAGGCCATGGCAGAAGTTTAAATCGGGGAATAAGTTATGTTAGGGTAAAAGGTTAGGCCAGAGGGAAAGGTAAGCCTTTGGGAAAAGGTTAGGCTACTTGTAAAGATTAGTTTCAGGGAAAACCTTAGGCTAGGTGTAAAGGTTAGGTTCAGGGGAAAGCTTAGGCTAGGGGATAAAGTTAGGCTAGGGGAATAGGTTCGACTGGAGAAATGGTTAGGCTGCGGAAAAGCTTAGGTCATGGAAGAGGTAAGGCTAGGGGAAAAGGATAGGATAGGGGAAAAGCTTACACCAGGAGAAAAGGTTAGACTAAGATAAAAGGTTAGGCCAGTGAAAGGGTAGGCTTTGGAAAATGGTGGGTCTGGGGAAAAAGTTTAGGTCAGGGAAAAGGTTAGGCTACGGTAAATTGTTAGGCTAGGGGAAAATTTACACTGGGGAAAAGGTTAAGTCAGGGAGAAAGTTAGGCTAGGGAGAAAGTTAGGCCAGGGAGAAAGTCTTGTGGAAAAGGTTAGTCTTGGGGAAATGTTTAGGCTAGGGGAAAAGGTTAGGCCAGGGAAAAGCTAAGACTTTAGGAGATGGATAAGCAAGGGGAAAAGCTTAGGCCAGGGGAAAGATTTTGCAAGGGAAAGGTTAGGTTAGGGCAAATGTTTAGGCTAGGGGAGAAGGTTAGTCAGGGAAAAGGTTAGGCTATGGTAAATGGTTAGGCTAGTGGAAAAGGTTAGGCTAGGGGAAAAGGTTAGGCCAGGGAGAGGTTAGGCTAAGGGAAAACTTTAGGCTAGAGGATAAGCTTAGGCCGGGGAAAAGCTTAGGCCAGTGGAAAAGTTTAGGGCAGGGGAAAAGTATAGGGCAGGGGAAAAGTTTGGGGCTGGGGAAAGGTTTAGGGCTGGGGAAAAGTTTAAGGTAAGGGAAAATGTTACATAAGGGAAAATGTTAGGCTAGGGCAAAACGTTAGGCAAGTGCAAAAGTTAAGGCTAGAGGAAAAGGTTAGGCAGGGGGGAAAGATTAGGCCAGGGGAAACAGTTAGGCCAGAGGAAAAGAAAGGTTACCTCAGGGAAAAGAATAGGCCAAGTGAAAAGTTTATTCTAGGCAAAATGTTAGTCTAGGAGAAAGGTTAGGGGTCAGGTTAGGCTTTGGGAAAGGGTAAGGCCAGGGGAAACGTTTAGGCCAGGTGAAAAGTTTAGGCCGGGGGAAAGGTAAGACTTCAGGGAAAGGGTAGGCTAAGTGTAAAGTTTAGGTTAGGGGAAAAGCAGATTAAGCTAGGTACAGGGAAAAGGTTAGGCTAGGGGAAATGTTTAAGTAGGGAAAAGGTTAGGCTAGGGGAAGGAATAGGCTAGGGAAAACATTAGGCTAACGAAAAGCGTTTAGCTCAGGTGAAAGGATTAGGCTAGGGGAGAAGTTTAGACTAGGGGAAAAGGGTAGGCTAGGGGAAAAGGTTAGGCCAAGGGTAAAGGTTAGGCCAAGGGAAACATTTAGGCAAGGGAAAAGGTTAGTCCAAGGGAAAAGATTAGGCGAAGGTAAAAGATTACGCTAGGGCAAAGGTAAGGCTAGGGGAAAGGGTTAGGCCAGGGGAAAAGGCTAGTCTAGGGGAAAATGATAAGCCAAGGGAAAAGGTTGGCTAAGCACAAAACATTAGTCTGGGGAAAGGTTAGGCTAGGGGAAAAGGTTAGCTTAGGGGAATTATTAGGCTAGGGGAAACGTTAGGTTGGGGAAAATCTTAGGTTAAGGGAGAAAGTTGGGGAAGGGGAAATGATTAGGAAAGGGAAAAGGTTAGGCTAGGGGGAAACATTAAGTGGGAACAAGGCTAGGGGAAATGTTCAGGCTAGGGGAAAAAGTTAGGAGGGCAAAAAGGTAAGACTATAGGAAATGGTTAAGCTAGGGGAAAAGGTTAGGCTAGGGGAAAAGGTTAGGCTGGGGGAAAAAATTAGGCCAAGAGAAAGGTTGGGCTAGAGGAAAAGGTTGGGCTAGAGGAAAAGGTTAGGCTAGGGAAAAGGTTAGACAGGGGAAAAGGTTAGGTCAGGGAAAGGGTTAGGCTAGGGGAAAAGGTTAGGACAGAGAAAAGGTTAGGGTGGGGAAAAGGTTAGGGCAGGGAAAAGATTAGGCTAGGGGAAAAGGTTACACCAGGGGAAAAGGATAAGCCAGAGGAAAAGTTTAGGTAAGAGAGAAGGTTAGGCCAGGGGAAAATGTTAGGCCAAGGAAAAAGGTTTAGCGTAATAGGTTATGAGAGGGGAAAAGGTCAGGCCAGGGTGAAAGGTTAGGCCAGGGGGAAAGGTAAGCCCTTGGGAAAGGTTAAGCTAGGTGTGAAGGTTAGTTTAGGGGAAAAGCAGAATAGGCTAGGTCTAAATGTTAGGTTAGGGGAAAAGCTTGGGCTAGGGGAAAAGGTTAGGCCAGGGGAAAGGTTTACGCCTTGGGAAATGGTTAGGAACAAGGAAAAGGTTAAGCCAGGGGAAAAGGTTTGGCGAGGCAAAAAGATTAGGCTGGGGGAAAGGTAAGCCTTCAGGCCCCTCTGCTCACCTTTAAGAAAATAATGTGGCCCAGAAGAACCCCTAGTAAGCAGGCCAGAAAGCAGATTCAAAGTTACCCCAAACTCCACACCTCCTTCAAGCCCAAAACGTTCCTCTTATCCTTCTAAACTCCACAACCCCTAACGGTTAAAACCAACACACACAACTCCAAATAGTGTTCTGCTCTGAAGGCTTATACAGGGCAGGGGAGGGGAGGGGATGGGGCCTGGCCTGATGTCAGTGATCCACCCAATTGGAAACAGCTGGGTTAGAGATCAGGTGTATGGGGAGGAAGCCCTAGCAGCTTCACTGGAAAAGGGGATGACTTTAGGAAAGATAGGGTAGGACGGGAAAGGGCATAAGAGATAGGATTGGATTGAATCTCTAGAATAAAAGAATTTGTCTGGGGAAACACAAATTACAAACAGTTCTCCAGGGGGTCTCATCTCTGGCCTGACCCCCACTCCACCTTTCTTTCCTGAGATCCCTCCTCACAGGCCCACATCTGACCTGCTGACACTGGACCCCAGGAGTAGTCAGAGCAGTCTGGCCTTGTAAAGCAGAAAAGCCATCACTTTACCAACCTTCAGAGGCCTCCTAAAATCACATCTCCCCTGAGAAGCCTTCCCTAACTAAGCCCTCATTTCCGCTATTTGACACAGAATGGAGTGAGGGAAGAGGAAAAGAGCTGATTTGGGTTTTATTTTGTGCATGTGTGTTCTGCTTTAATGCTTCATTGCTCTGAACGTGTCTGTCATTAGTCATTCTCAGAGTTGGAGAAGGAGGCATCGAAGATTGCAGACAACCTAGTTCTTTTGAGGGGGGTGGGGGGCAAACCCTGTTTCTATGCCTGAGCCAAAAAGACAGACTCGTGCTCCCCTTCTCCCCCACACCCACCTCCTGCTCCCTCTAAAACACAGGACTCACTGCAGAGCTCTCCTCTGTGTAGGAGGCAGTATAGTTTGGGTCTACTGGAAGCAAAATGTCACTGTAGCTTCTCCACAAATCCTGACTGAAACACATCTGGAGTTGTAGAACCTGACCTTAAGAGACACATGTGGATTAGTGAGGGGCCAGGTTCCCTCACCCTGCCCTTTGCCCTGACCTCTGCTTCTGTGGCCAAACCCTTCAGGCTTCTGCAGATTCCGCTGTCTCATAGCTGGAGAAGGAGGGGTAGGAGATTGCAGACAACATAGGATTCTTTGGTGGACACCATTTTTCCTTTCCTCCACCAAACATTAAACCTACCATCTGGAGAAGTGAGGGTTAAAGTCAGACCACCTCACTACAATGACTGCAACAATCTGCCCTTATTTATTTAGTTAGTTTATTTATTTATTCATTTTTTTAAATTAATGTCTGCTTCCCCCTCTAGACTGTAAGCTTGTTATGGACTGGGAATATGTCTGTCCTATGGGTACTCTCCCAGTCGCTTAGTACAGTGCTCTGCATACAGGAGGCACTCCATCAATCCAATTGATTGACTGAAGGTGCAGAACGGCATGCACACTGGATAGAATTCAGTTTCTGGTACAATACCTGCCTTCTATCCTCCCAGTCCACAACGCCATGAACTCGACTTTAGGCAGGAATCTGCACAACTCTGCTTCTCAGAGAGAAATAGGGAAGACACCCTGATCTCCTCCAGATATTAGAAACCACAAACTTCCACCATGAGCTCCAAAGGGTCCCTTCTCCAGAGAGTGAGGCTGTGCAGGGACCCTGTAGTCAGGACAGTAGTCCCAGAGAGGCTTGTCCCATCTATAGAATTAAGGGTCCCGGGTCTTCTCAGTCCCAGGCAAATCAGACAGAACTAGCTTCCTGCACAGAGCTTTTTCCCTTACACTAACAGTTTCCCCTAGCCTAACCTTTTCCCCTAGCCTATCCTTTCTCGCTACCCTAAACTTCTCCCTGACCTATTCTTTCCCCTGCCCTAACCTTTTCCCCTGCCCTAACCTTTTCCCTTAGCCTGTTTCCACCAATCTAACCATTTCCTGAGGACTGAACCTTTTGCCTAGCCTATCTTTTTCTGCTAACCTAAACTTCTCCCTGGTATAACCTTCTCCCTGGCCTATTCTTTTCCCTGGACTAAATTTTTCCCTGGACTAACCTTTTCCCTTAGCCTAACCGATTCCCCTAGCCTAACCTTTTCCCTAGACTAACCTATTCCTCTGACCTAATTTTTTCCCATAGACTAGACTTTTCCCTTAGTTTTACTTTTTCCTCTAGCCTAATCTATTCCTCTGGCCTAACCTATTTCCCCAACCCAACATATTCCCCATGCCCAACCTTTTTCCTTAGCCTAACAATTTCCCCTAGCCTAGCATTTTCCCAGAGCCTAAACTCTTCTCCTGGCCTAACTTCTCCCCATAGCCTAACCTGACCCCTAGCCCTACCTTCTCCCCTAGTCTAACCTTTTCCCTTACCTAACCTTTTCCCCCAGCCTTGGCTCTTCCCCTGTCCTACCTTATCCCCTTGCTTAACCTTTTCCCCTGGCCTAATCTTTTCCCCTGGCCCAACCTTTTCCCTTAGCCTAATGATTTCCCCTAGCCTAACATTTTCCCATAGCCTAACCTCTTCTCCTGACCTAACTTTTTCCCATAGCCTAACCTGACCCTTAGCCCAACCTTTTCCCCTAGCCTAACCTTTCCCCTGACCTAAACTTTTCCCCCAGCCTTAGCTCTTCCCCTGTCCTAACCTTATCCCCTGGCCTAACCTGACCACTAACCTAACCTTTCTCCTAGCCTAACCTTTTCCATAGGCCTAACTCTCTTCCTGGACTAACCTTTTCTCCTCGTCTAATGCTTTTCTCTCACCTAATATTTTCACCTAGCCTAACCTTTCCCCTAGTCTACTCTTTCCTCTAGCCTAACGTCTTCACTTAGCCTAACACTTTCTGCTAGCCTAAGCTTGACCCTGGCCTAAACGTTTCCCCTAGACTAAACGTTTCCCCTCGCCTAACTTTTTTCCCTGGCCTAACCTCTTCCCTAGTGTAATGTTTCCCCAAGCCCAACATTTTTGCCTAGCCAAACCTTTCCCCTAGCCTAACCTATTCCTCTAGCTTAACCTTTCCCCCTGGCCTTACCTTTTCCCCTAGCCTAAACCTCTCCCTTAGCCTAATCTTTCCTCCTAGCCTAACCTTTTACCTTAGCATAACCCTTCCCCTTAGCCTAAGCTTTTCCTCTAACCTAACCTATACAACCAGTCTAAACCTTTTCCTGAAGGTTTAACTTTCTCCTGGCCTAACCTATCCCCCTGGCCTAACCTTGTCCCCTAGTATAACCTATTCCCTGGTTTCAACTTTTCCCATGGCCTAAACTTTTCCCTAGCCTAACCTTTCTCCTAACCTAAACTTTACACCTTGCCTAACCTTTTCCCACAGCCTAACCTTTCCCCTTGCCTAACCTTTTGCCCTAGCCTAACTTTTTCTGATAGCCTAACCTTTTCCCATAGTCTAACCTTTCCTCTCGCCCAACCATTTCCACTAGCCTATCCTTTTCCCCGGCCTAATCTTTTCTCTTAGCCTAAGCTTTCCCCCTGGACTTTCCTTTTCCCTGCCCTAACCTTTTCTCCTGGCCTAAATTTTTCCATGACCTAAGCTTATCCCAAGCCTCACCTTTTCCTCTAGCCTAAATCTCTTCCCTAGCATAGTCATTTCCCCTACTCTAATCTTTTACCCTAGCCTAACCCTTTCCCCTAGCCTAAGCTTTTTCCCTAACCTAATCTTTACACCTGTCTAACTTTTTCCCATAGCCTAACCTTTCCCCTTGCCTAACTTCTTGCCCTAGCCTAACCTTTTCTGGTAGCCTAACCTTTTCCCATAGCCTAACATTTTCCCCTAGCATAACATTTTACGGCTTAAACATTTCCCTGCCCTATCTTTTACCCCTAGCCTTAACTTTTCCCCTATTCTAACCTTTTCCCCTAGCCCAACCCCCAACTCGAGCCTAATCTTTCACCTAACGTAACCTTTTCCCACAGCCTAACCTTTTACCGTAGCCTATCCCTTTACTCTAGCCAAACCTTTTCCCCTAACCTGAACTATAAACCTTGCCTAACCTTTTTCCCTAGCCTTTCTTTTCCCCTCGACTAACCTTTTTCCCTTGCCTAACCTTTTCCCCTAGCGTAACCTTTTCATCTGGCTTCATCTTTTCCCCTGGCCTCAGCTTTCCCCTGGCCTAAACTTTTTCCATATCCTAACCTAACATTTCTTTTCTCCTAGCCTAACATTTTCCCTAGCCTAACCGTTTCCCCAGCCTAACCTTATCCCATTACCTAACCATTTTTCATTTCCCTATCTTTTCCCTTTGCCTATTTTTTCCCCTCGCCTAACCTTTGCCGCGGTCTACCCTTTTCCCCTGGCCTTTTTCCCTTAGCTTAACCATTTCCCATAGCCTAACATCTTCACCTAGTTTAACGTTTTCCCCTGGCCTAGCCTTTTCCCCAGCCTAATCTTTTCCCCTGGCCTTACCTTTTCCCTGACCTAACCTTTTCCCCTGGACTAAGCTTTTCCCCTAGCCTAACCTCATCCCCTAGCTTAACCTTTTCCCCTAACCTAACCTTTTCCCCTGGACTAAGCCTTTCCCCTAGCCTAACCTCATCCCCTAGCTTAACCTTTTCCCCTAACCTAAACTTTTCACCTTGCCTAACCGTTTCCCCTAGCCTAACCTTCTCTCATTGCTTAACCCTTTCCTCTAGCCTAAGCTTTTCCTGTAACCTAAGCTTTTCACCCTGCCTATTTCCCCTTGACTAATGTTCTCCCCAACTGAATATTTCCCCTAGCCTAACCTTTTCCCCTGGCCTAACCCTTTCCCGTGGCCTAACCTTTTCCCCTGGCCTAACCTTTGCCCCATCATAAACTTTTCACCTGGCCCACCCTTTCCCCTATCTCATCCATTTTCCCCTGGCCTAAACTCTTCCCTGGCCTAACCTTTTCCCCTAGCCTAAACATTTCCTCGAGACTAACCTTTTCCCCTAATGTAACCTTTCCCATAGCCTAATCTTTTTCCTCAGCCTAACCTTTTCCCCTAGCCTAATGTTTACCGCTAGCCTAACCTTTACCTAGCCAAATCTTTCCCCTTGTCCAACCTTGTCCCCTACTCTAACCTTTTCCAATGGCCTATCCTTTTCCCCTGGCCTAACATTTTCCCTTAGCTTAATCTTTTCCCCTAACTTAAACTTTACACCTTGCCTAAACTTATCCCATAGTTTTTCCCTTTCCCCACGCCTATCCTTTTCCCCTAGCCTAGCCTTTTCCCTGAGCCTAATCTTTTACCCTAGCCTAAACTTTTAACCTAGCCTAACCTATCCCCTAGCCTAAGTTTTTCCCTGAACCTAAAATTTACACCTAGCCTAACCTGCTTTTCCCCTAACCTAACCTTTACACCTAGCCTAACCTTTTCCCAAAGGCTTACCTTTCCCCTGGCCTAACCTTTCTCTTTGGCCTAACTATTCCCCTAGCATAGCCTATTCCCTGACTTAAACTTTTCCCATGGCCTAAACATTTCCCCGGCCTATCACTTTCCCTAGCCTAACATATCCTTTAACCTAAACTCTAGATCTTGCCTAACCTAAGCCTTCCTGGCCTGGCCCCAAAGGCTTTGCTTTCCAGGTTTGGCCCACCCTTTGCCTTGCAGATTGGGCCCCTCCCTGCTTTTGTCTTCCAGGCTCAAGTTCCAAGCCCATCTAGTCTAGCTTGGCCCTCCCCACATATGACTTCTCGGCCTGGTCTCGAAGTCTTCGCTTTCCATATTTGCACCCTCTCCACTCCTGCCGCAGCCTATGCCTTCCCAGCCTGGCCCTGAAGCCTTATCATTCCAGGTTTGCCCCCGCCCCCCCCCGGCCCCGAACATTTGTCGTTCCAGGTTGGGCCCCCCAGCCTTTGATTTCCAGGCCTGGCCCCGAACCCTTCTCATTCCAGGTTGGGCCCCCCAGGCTTTGCCTTCCAGGCCTGGCTCTGAACCCTCCTCATTCCAGGTTGGGCTTCCCAGCCTTTGCCTTCCTGACTAGGTCCCCAACACTTCTTGTTCCAGGTTGGGCCCCCCACCTAGCCAATGATTTGCAGGTCTGGCCCTGAAACCTTCCCGTTTCAGGTTAGGCCCCCTGCCTTTGCCTTCCCCGCCTGGTCCTGAAGCCTTCTCATTCCAGGTTAGGCTCCCCGCTTTGATACCAGTTCTACCTGAACATTTCTCGTTCTGGGTTGGGCCCCCCTGCCTTTGCCTTCCAGGCCTGGCCCCGAACACTTCTCTTTCCAGGTTTGGCCCCCTGGCTTTTGCTTTCCAGGTTTAGCACCAAACCCTTCTTGTTCCAGGTTGGACAATCTCCCCCACCACTGCCTTCCGGGCCTAGCCCCCAACCCTTTGTGCTCCATGTTTGGCTCCCCAACCTTTGCCTTCCCAACCTGGCCTCATAGTCTTCTCGTTCCAGGTTTGCCCCCTGCCCACCACCTTTGCCTACCCCATCTGACCCTGAAGCTTTCTCGTTCCAGGTTGGGCCCTTCTGCCTTTGCCTTCCGGTTCTGGGCCTGAGCCCTTCTCATTCCAATTTGGGCCCTCCTGACTTTGCCTTGCAGGTTGGGCCACCCTGCCTTTGCTTTCCAGGTTGGGCCACCTCCATCTTTGAGTTCCCGGCCTAGGCCTCCTGCCTTTGCCTTCCAGGCCTGGCCGTTAAACTTTCTCGTTCCAGGTTGGGCCCCCACACCCTTGTCTTTCAGACCTGTCCCCAAACACTTCCCTTTCCAGGGTTGGCCCCCGGCCTTTGCCTCCCAGGTTTAGCCTCAAGCCCTTCTTGTTCCAGGTTTGTCCCCCCTTTTGTCCCCCCCCCCCCACCTTTGCATTCCCGGCCTGGCCCCCTGCTTTTGCCTTCCAAGCCTTTGCTCCAAACCCTTTTCTTTTGAGGTTGGGCCTCTCCACCTCTGTCTTCTCGGCCTGGGCCCGAACCCTTCTCGATGTAGGTTTGGCACCGCTGCCTTTGCCTTCCCGGCCTAGCCCCAAAAACTTCTCTTTCCTTTATGGGCCCCAGCCTTTGCCTTGCAGGTTTGGTCCCAAACCCTATTCATTCCAGTTTGGGCCCCCTAGACTTGCCTTTCAGGTTTGACCCTAACCTTTTCCATTCCATTTTGGGACGCCCCAGTCTTTGCCTTCCAAATTTGCCCCTCTACCATTTGCCTTGAAGGCCTGACTCTCAACCCTTTTCTTTCCTGATTTGCCCACACCCTCCCCCAGCCCCGCGCCCCCGGCCCAAGTCTTTGCCTTGCAGGTTTCGCCCCAAGCCCTTTTCGTTCCAGTTTGTGCCCCCCAAATTTTGCCTTGCACGTTTGGTCCTGAACCCTTCTTGCTCCATTTTAGGAAACCGTGCTTTTGCTTTCCATTCTTGTCCCTGAACCCTTCTCATTCCATTTTGGGCCCACTAGCCTTTATATTGCCAGCCTAGCCCTGAACCCTCCTCGTTCCACTTTGGGGCTCCCCGCCTTTGCCTTCCAAGATTTGCCCGCCCCCCAGCGTTTGCCTTGCAGGCCTGTTCCCAAACACTTTTTGTTCCAGTTTGGCTCCCTCACCTTTTGTCTTCCAATGTCCCCCCGCCAGCCTGTGTCTTGCAGGTTTGGCCCCGAAACCTTTTTGTGTCAGTTTTGCCCCCAGCCTTTGCATTGCAGGTTTGGCCCCAAGCCCTTTTAGTTTCACTCTGGGTGCCCTACCCTATCCCTTGTAGGATTGGCCCCGAACCCTTTTCTTTCCAGTTTTGACCCACTAGCCTTTGTCTTGCAGGTCTGGCCCTGACCCATTTTCATTCCTGTTTGGGACCCACAGGCTTTGCCTTGCAGCTTTGGGCCCTGCAGGCTTTGCCTTGCACGTTTGGCCCTGAACCTGTTTCGTTTCTGTTTAGGTCTTGCAGCCTTTGCCTTGAAGGTCTGGACCCAAAGGCAGCAGCTTGGTAGCAGCTTGGCCTCCCCAGAGTGTGCCTTGCAGTTAATGCCCCGAATACTTATGGTTCCCTAGAATTTGCCATGCAGGTTTGGCCCCGATCCCTTTTCGTTCAGGTTTGGTCCCCTCAGGCTTTGCCTTGCAAGTTTGACCCAGAACACTTTTCGGTCCACTTTGGGTCCCACGGACTTTGCCTTTTGCAGGTTGAGCCCGGAACTCTTTTGGCCTGAACACCTTTGTTTCCAGTTAGGGCTCCACAGCCTTTGCCTTGCAGGTTAGGCCCAGAACTCTTTTTTGTTTCAGGGTGGCTCCGCAGACTTAACCTTGCAAGTTGGCCCAGCAGGCTTTTGGTCCCAGCTTGGGTCCTGCAGCCTTTGTCTTGCAGGTTTGGCCCTGAACCCTTTTGTTACAGTTTTAGCCCCCTAGAGTTTGCCTTGCAGGTTTGACCTGACCCTTTTACATCTTACTGCATTGCTACCCCACAGAGAAGAGGGGGTTGTAGGACAAGGTGTGTGCGTGTGTGTATGTGTGTATGTGAATAATAGGGGAAGAAGAATGATGAGGCTGATGCCACTTATGCAAGAGCAGGGACCTGGGCTCTGTGCAAGAAGTTAGTCTTGTCTGATTTGCCTAGGACTGAGAAGATATTTCTATAGGTGGGTCAAGCCTTTCTGGAACTACAGTCCTGACAGGTTGCAGTCAATGCACAACCTCACTCTCTGGAGAAGGGACCCTTCTGTGCTCTTTGTGGAAGTTTGTGGTTTCTAATATTAGGGGGATATCAAGGTGTCTCCCCTGTATCTCTCTGAGAAGCAGAGCTGTGCAGATTCCTGCCTGAAATTGAGTTCATGGTGGTTTGAGCTGGGAGGATAGAAGGCAGGTAATGTACCAGAAACTGAATTCTATCCAGTGAGCATGCAGTTCTGCACCTTCAGGAAATCAGTTGGATTGATGGAGTGCCTCCTGTGTGCAGAGCACTGTACTAAGCACTTGGGAGAGTACCTGTAAGACAGACATATTCCCTGCCCATAACAACCTTTCAGTCTAGAAGGGGAGGCAGACATCAATTTAAATACATGAATACATAAATCAATGAGGGCAGATTGTTGCAGTCATCTTAGTGAGGTGGTCTACCTATATGCCTCACCTCCCCAGATGATAGGTGTAATGTTTGGTGGAGGAGAGTGAAAATGGTGTCTGCCAAAGAAATCTATGTAGTCTGCAATCTCCTATCCCTCCTTCTCCAGCTATGAAACAGCAAAATCTGCAGAAGTCTGAAGGGTTTGGCCACAGAAGCAGAGAGCAGGGCAAAGGGCAGGGTGAGGAAACCTGGGCCCTCACTAATCCACGTGTGTCTCTTAAGTCAGGTTCCACAACTCCAGATGTATTTCAGTCAGGACTGGTGGAGAAGGTGTAGTGACGTTTTGCTTCCATTAGACCCACACTCAACTGCCTTCTACCCAATGGAGAGCTCTGCAGTGATTCCTGTGTTTTGGAGGGAGCAGGAGGTGGGTGTTGGAGAGAAGAGGAGCACGGGTCTGTCCTGTTGGCTCAGACACAGAAGCGGTATTTGCTCCCCAACGTCCTCAAAAAAAAAAAAACTAGGTTGTCTCCAATCTTCTATGCCTCCTTCTCCAGCTCTGAGAAAGACGAGAGACAGACAACGTAAGAGCAATGAAACATTAAAACACAACACACATGCACAAAATAAAACCCAAATCAGCTCTTTTCCTCTTCTCTCACTCCCTTGTGTGACAAATAGCAGAAATTTGAGCTTAGTTGGAGACAACGTCTTGGAGGAGATGTGATTTTAAGAGGGCTCTGAAGGTGGGGAGAGTGTTGGTTTTTCTGCTTTACAGGGCCAGACTGCTCTGACTACTCCTGGGGTCCAGTGTCAGCAGGTCAGATGTGGGGACTGTGAGGAGGGAACTCAGACAGGAAAGAAAGGTGGGGTGGGGGTCAGGTCAGAGAGGAGAAGCCCTGGAGAGCTGTTTGGAATTTGTGTTTCCATGGACAAATCCTTTCATGCTAGAGATCAATCCAATCCAATTCTATCCCTTATCCCCTATCCCATCCTACCCTATCTTTCCCAAAGCCATTCCCTCTTCCAATGAGCTGCTAGGGCTTCCTCCTGGGACACCTGATTTCTAGCCCAGCTGTTTCCAATCAGGTGGATTACTGACGTCAGGCCGGGCTCTGCCCCGTCTCCCTCCCCCGCCCTATATAAACCACCAGATCTTGAGGCTATTTGGAGTTTTGTGTGTTGGCTTTAGTGGGAGGGGTTGTGGATTTTAGGAGAATAAGAGGAACGTTTTGCGGGTGAAGGTGGTGTGGAGTTTGGGGTAACTTGAATCTGCTTTCTGGCTTGCTAACTAGGGGTTCTTCTGGGCCAGGTAATTTCCTTAAAGGTGTCTTTGGCAGGCTATGTGGAGGTTTAATCTTTCCTCTTTCCCGACCTTAATCGTGCCAGTGAGGAAAGTGGGTAGTGGGGTGAAGGGCCTAACACTCCATTTCAGAAGGCTTGACCACTCAAACTGCCACTTTGTTCTCCAGCCTTTCCCTGCAGCTGCGGAAATTCCAAGAGTCACTTTCTTCCTGCAATTAATTAGTGGTGTTTACTGAGTGCTTACTATGTGTAGAGGACTGCACTACATGGTTAGGAGAATACAGTACAACATAATGAACAGACATGTTCACTGCAGCCCTGACTCTCCACCTTAACAGATCTGTCCCCACTTTTCTGCTCTCCTTCCCTTACACCTTCAAGATATGCTTGTCTCCCACATACTACCAGAGTTCCCTTTCACTCTTATAGGTCCAACATCGGTTGAATGGGGAATACCCAATTAATACAATACAGATAAGGTAAGGATCTAAGTGGAAGGATACACACCTAATTGTCGTGGGGTGTATAGTTCAGTGCTTGGTGGGTATGCCTAAGTGCATGGGTGAGTTGAAAGGGTAAATAAAGTGTATATGTGTGTGTGTATGTGGTGGGGCTGGCATGGGGAGGATGTGAACTTTATTCAGGGAAGGGTAACTGAAGAAGAAACAATTTCAGTAGGGCACTTAATGTTTTGGGAGACCACTGGTATGTCCACTTTGTAGGTGGGAAGCTGTGTGGGGATGAGTTGGGATGGATGTGGTCCACATGAGACCCAGTGAGCAGTCTGGATCTTTCAGTCACTTCCTAAACTCAATTTAGAGCCATCTGGAGGTGGATGTCTAAGGGGTCCTGGTGATGGGAAGAGAGGAACCAGCCACTCTGCCTACCAGAAGCTTCTTATACTACCTAGCTTTTTCCTTAAGGAAGGGTGCAGAAGAGTTGAGTTTAAATCCCTAAAGAAAGGTGATGGGGGCATGTATACCCATGTTTATGTTTAAAGTTTATGGCAGGAAAGGAAGGAGGTGGTAAACAGAGGGGCCTATCACTCTCAGCACTGAAGCTGGTTCTACAATCTGGGACTAAGGCTCTATGGAGGGAACTGGATTTGCCGGGCTTGACTGTGGGGCTGAGAAGACCCAGGACCCTTAATTCTACAGATGGGTTAATCCTCCCTGAACCCAGTCCTTTCCACTGGGTCACCTCGCACATCCTTAGTCCCTCCAGAGCGGGAACTTCTCAGTGGCTGTTTCTGAGCAAGTTGGGCAGGTGCCAGCAGGCGGCGGGGCGGCAGTCTCAGGTTAAGAGTGAAGCTGGCCCCCTTGCAAGCTGGCCTTTCAAGTTTGGCCCTGAACCCTTTTTGGTCAGGTTTCAGCCCAGCAGCATTTCCCTTGTAGATTTGAAACCAAAACCTTTTGTTCTAGTTTGGGCCCTGCAGCCTTTGCCTTCCGGTTTGGCCCTGAAGCTTTTTTGTTCCAGTTTGGGGCAGACTACCTTTGCATTGCAGGAATGGCCCAAAACCCTAACCTTTTTCCCTAGCTTATTCATTTTCCACAGACTAACCTTTTCCCCTGGCCTAACCTTCTGTCTTGCCTAACCTTTACCCCTGGCTTACCCTTTTCCCCTGGCCTAAACTTTTCCCTTAGCCTGACCTTTTTCCCTAGCCTGACCTTTTCCCTTAGCCCACCCTTTTCCCCTAGCCCAACCTTTTCCCCTAGCCAAATCTTTTCCCGTTTCCTAACCTTTGTCGTAGCCTAACATTTTCCCCTAGCCTAACCTTTTCCCTTAGCTTATCCATTTCCCATAGTCTAACCTTTCCCCTGGCCTAAACAGTTCCCCTAGCCTAAACAGTTCCCCTAGCCTAAACATTTCCCCCAGCCTAAACATTTCCCATAGCCTAATCTTTTCCCCTAGCCCAACCTTTTCCTTTAGCCCAACCTTTACCCTAGCCCAAACATTTCCCCTACCCAAATCTTTTCCAGTAGCCAACCTTTATCGTAGTCTAACATTTTCCCCTATCCTAACCTTTTCCCCTAGCTTATCCATTTCCCGTAGTCTAACCTTTCCTGGCCTAAACATTTCCCCTAGCCTAATCATTTCCCCCAGCCTAAACATTTCCCATAGGCTAATCTTTTCCCCTAGCCTAAGCGTTACCCCTGGCCTAACCTTTTCCTCTGGCCTAAACTTTTCCCATAACCTAACCTTTTCCCATAACCTAACCTTTTCACCTGGCCTAACCTTTTCCCTGAGCCTAACCTTTGCTCTTAGCCTATCCTTTTCCCTGGCCTAAACTTTTCTCAGGACCTAACCTTTTGCCCTAGGCTAAACTATACTCCTAGCCTAACATTTTCCCCTTTCCTAATCCCTTCACCTAGCTTAAGCCTTTCCCCTTGCCCAACTTTTTCCCCTAGCCTTACATTTTACCCTAGCCTAATGTTTTCCCCTAGCCTAACCCTTTAGATTAACCTTTTCCCCTAGCCTAATCTTTTCCCGTAGCATAACTTTTTACCCAGTTTAAACTTTTCTCCTGGCCTATCCTTTTCCCCTAGCCTTAACTTTTGCCTTATTCTAACGATTTTTCCCTAGCCCAACCCCCTCCCTGAGCCTAACCTTTCCACTGACATAACCTTTTATCCTAGCCTATTTACCCTAGCCCAACCTTTTCCCCTAATCTGGGCTTTAGACCTTGCCTGACCTTTTCCCCACGCTTAACCTTTCCCCTTCACCTAACCTATTCCCCTACCCTAACAATTTCCCCTAGCCTAACGTTTTCACCTGGCCTAATCTTTTTCCATGGCCTAAGCTTTACCCCGGCCTAATCTTTTCCCATATCCTAACATTTTCCCCTAGGCTAACCGTTTTCCCCAGCCTAACCTTATCCCATTGCTTAACCATTTCCCATAGCTAACCTTTTCCCGTGACCTAACATTTTACCCTTGCCTAACTCTTTCCCCTATCCTAAACCTTTCTCTTTGCCTAATGTCTTCCCTATCCAACCTTTTCCCTTAGCTTAACCTTTTCCTAAGCCTAACCTTTCCCCTAGGCTTATCCCTTCCCCTGGCCTAACCTTTGCCTGTGGCCTACCCTTTTCCCATGGCCTAGCTTTTCCCTTGGCTTAACCATTTCCCATAGCCTAACATCTTCACCTAGCCTAACATTTTCCCCCGGCCTCGCCTTTTCCCCTAGTCTAAGCTTTTCCCCTAGCCTAACCTTTTCCTGACTTAACATTTTCCCTGGACTAAACTTTTCCCTAGCCTAACCTTATCCCCTAGCCTAACTTTTCTTCCTAACCTAAACTTTTCACCTTGCCCTAACCTTTTCCCCTAACCTGAACTTTTCACCTAGCCTAACCTTCCCCATTGCCTAACCATTTCCGCTAGCCTAAGCTTTTCCCCTAACCTAAACTTTTCACCCTGCCTAACCTTTTCCCCTCGACTAATGTTTTCCCCAACCTAATATTTCCCCTAGCCTATCCTTTACCGCTGGCTTAACCTTTTCCCCTGGCCTAATTTTTCCCCTCGCCTAACCTTTTCCCATAACCTTACCTTTGCCCTAGCCTAACATTTTTTCCTAGCCTAACCTTTTCCCTTGGCCTTTACCTTTCCCTGGCCTAATCTTTTTCCCTGGCCTAACCTTGTCCTCTGGCCTAACCTTGCTCCCTAGCCTACCATTTTCCCGTAGCCTAACCTCTTCCACTGGCCTAACTTTTCCCATAGCCTAACTTGACCCCTAGCCTAACCTTTTCCCTAACAACATAACAAGCCCTAAACGGTTTGGTTACAGTTTGGGACCCACAGCGTTTCTCTTGCTGGCTTGGCCCCGAACCCATTTCGTTACAGATTGGTTCCTGCAGCCTTTGCCTTGAAGGTCTGGACCTAAACCCTTTAGGTACCAGCTTGCCCCGCCCCCCCCCCCCGAGTTTGCCTTGCAGGTAATGCCCCGAACCCTTTGGGTTTCAGTTTGCAACCCTTAGAGTTTGCCTTGCAGGTGTGGCCCCAAACCCTTTTCGTTCAGGTTTGGGCCCTGCAGCCTTTGCCTTACAGGTTTGGCCCAAGCCCTTGAATCCTTTTGGTTCCAGTTTGGGCCCCGCAGCCTTTGTCTTGCAGGTTTGCCTACCATTTTCCCGTAGCCTAACCTCTTCCACTGGCCTAACTTTTCCCATAGCCTAACTTGACCCCTAGCCTAACCTTTCCCCTATCCTAATGTTTTTCCTTGACTAAGCTTTTCCTCTGTACTAATCTTCTCCCTGGCCTAAACTTTTCCCTTAGCCTAACTTTGTCCCCTGGACTAACCTTGCTCCCTAGCCTACCATTTTCCCCTAGCCTAACCTCTTCCACTGGCCTAACTTTTCCCATAGCCTAACTTGACCCCTAGCCTAACTTTCCCCTATCCTAACGTTTTTCCTTGACTAACCTTTTCCTCTGTACTAACCTTCTCCCTGGCCTAAACTTTTCCCTTAGCCTAACCTTTTCCCAGGGTACAAACATTTCCCCTGACCCAACCTTTTCTCCTGCACTAAGCTTTTTCCTGGCCTAACCTTTCCCCTGGCCTAACATTTTCCCCTGGCCTAAATTTTTCCTGGACCTAACATTTTACCATAGACAAACCTTTTCCCTTACCCCAACAATCTACCCATGCCTAATATTTTTCCCTAAACTAATGTTTCCCCTAGCCTAATGTTTCCCCTAGCCTAACCTTTTTCCCTCACCTAACCTTTACCTCTAGACTTAACCTTTTCTCTAACCTAACCTTTTCCCCTGCCCTAACTTTTCCCTTAGCCTAACCTTTTCCCTTAGCTTAATCTTTTCCCTTGGCCTATCCATTTCCCTGGCCTAACTGTTTCCCATGGCCTAATCTTTTCCCCTAGCCTTACCTTTGCCCTAGCCTAACGATTTTACCAAGTCTAACCTTTTCCCTTGGCCTATCCCTTTCCCTGGTATAATCTTTTTCCCTGGCCTAACCTTTTCCCCTGGCCTAAACTTTTCCCCAGCCTAACCTCTTCCTGATCTGACCTTTTCCCATAGCCTAACCTGACCCCTAAACTAACCTTTATCCTAGCCTAAACTTTTCCCCTAGCCTAACCTTTTCCCTTGGCTTATCCTTTCCCCTGGCCTAACCTTCTCCCTGGCCTAACCTTTTCCTTGGCCTAACCTTTTCCTTGGCCTAACCTTTTCTCCTAGCATGACGTTTTCCCCTCGCCTAAAGTTTTCACCTAGCCTAACGTTACCCCCAGCCTAACCATTCCCCTAGCCTAACCTTTCCCCTTGCCTACTCTTTCACCAGCCTAACCTCTTCATCTTGCCTAACCTTTTCTGCTAACCTAAGCTTCACTCTGGCCTAAACTTTCCCCTTAGCTTCAACTTTTCCCCTAGCCTAAACATTTCCCCTAGCCTAACCTTGCCCTGGCAAAATCTTTCCCCTGGCCTAAGCTTTTCCCCTTGCTTACCCATTTCCCATAGTCTCACCTTTTCCCTGGCCTAACCTTTCCCCTAGCCAAAACATTTCCTCAAGACTAACCTTTTCCCCAGCCTAACTTTCTCCCTGGCCTTTCCCATAACCTGAACTTTACACCTAGCTTAACCTTTTCCTGAAGGCTTACCTTTTCCCTTGGCCTAACCTTTTCCCCGGCCTAACCTTTTCCCCAGCATAACTTATTCCCTGACTTAAACTTTTCCCATGGCCTTACCTTTCCCCCGGCCTACCCGTTTCCCTAGCGTAACATATCCCCTAACCTAAACTTTACATCTTGCCTAACCTATGCCATCCTGGCCTGGCCTCAAAGCCTTGCATTCCAAGTTGGGCCCACCCGCCTTTGCCTTGCAGATTGGACACCTCCCCGTCTTCGCCTTACAGGCCCAGGCCCTGAGCCCTTCTCATTCCAGGTTTGGCTCCCCAGCCTTTAACTTCCCGGCCTGGCCCTGAAGCCTTCGTGTTCCAGGTTTGCCCCGCCTAGCCTTTGCCTTCCCGGCCTGGCCCCGAAGCCGTGTTCCAGCTTTGGTCCCCCAGGCTTTGACTTCCCTATCTAGCGCCAAAGTCTTCTCGTTCCAGGTTGCCTCCCCCCCCGCCACCTTTGATTCCAGGCCTGGCCCCGAACCTGGCCCTTCTTGTTCCAGGTTGGTTCCCCCTGCCTTTGCCTTCCAGACCTGGTCCCAAATCCTCTCCTTCCTCGTTGGGCACCCCCTGTCTTTGCCTTCCAGGCCTGGTCCCGAATTCTTCTCCTTCCAGGTTGGGCCCCCCTGCCTTTGCCATTCGAGGTTGGACCCCCCCCCCCCGAGCCTTTGCGTTCCAGCCTGACCCCAAACCCTTCTCGTTCCAGATTTGGCCCTGCCCCCGCCTTTGTCTCCAAGGTTGGGCCCCCTGCCTTTGCCTTCCCGACCTGGCCCCAAAGCCTTCTCATTCCAGGTTGCCCCAACCCCTTTGATTCTAGGTCTGGCCCTGAACCTTTCTCGTTCCAAGTGGGGCACCCCCGTACTCCTCCATTGTCTTCCGAACCTGGCCGTTAACCTTTCCCATTTCTGGTATGTTCCCCCCGCCTTTGCCTTCCAGGCTTGGTCCCGAAACCCTTCTCATGCCAAGTTGGGCCCTCCTCCCTTTGCCTTCCAAGTTTGGTCCGACTGTCTTTGCCTTCCAGGTTGGGCCCCCCCAGCTTTGCCTTCTAGGCCTAGCCCCGAACACTTCTCGTTCCAGGTTTACCCTCCTGCCCACTTTTGCCCTCCCAGCGTGGCCCCCCGCCTTTGCCTTCCAGGCCTGGCCATTAACCCTTCCCGTTCCAGGTTGGGCCCCCACGCCTTTGCCTTCCAGGCCTGGCCCCGAACTCTTTTATTTCCAGGTTGGGCCCCTGCGCCTTTGAGTTCCCAGCCTGGCCCCCCTGCCTTTGCCTTCCAGGTCTGGCCTCTAACCCTTCTCATTCCAGGTTGGTCCCCCACGTCTCTGCTATCCAGGCCTGGCCCCAAATGCTTCTCCTTCCAGGTTTGCTTTCCAGGCCTGGCCCCCAAACTTTGCCTTCCATGCCTGGCCCCAAACCCTTCTCATTCCAGGTTGGCCCCCCCCGGCCTTTGCCTTGCAGGTGGGCCATTCTGCCTTTGCTGTCCAGGTTTGGCACCCCTGCCTTGGCCTTCCAGGCCTAGCCCCGAACCCTTCTTGTTCCAGGTTGAGCCTCCCACCTTCCCCTTCCAGGTTTGGCCCCAAACCCTTCTTATTTGAGGTTCCCCTGCCCACCTCCCACAATTGCCTTCCTTGCCTGGCCCCAGAGCATTCGTGTTCCAGGTTTGGCTTCTCTGCCTTTGCCTTCCCAGCCTGGCCCTGAAGACTTCTCCTTCCAGGTTGGACCCCCCCCACCCCAGACCCCCAGACTTTGCCTTCCAGTTTTGGCCCCGACCCTTCTTGTTCCAGGTTGGGCCTGCCTGCCTTTGCCTTCCAGGTTGGACTCCCCTGCCGATTCCTTCCAGGTCTGGCCCCAAAGCCTTCTCATTCCAGGTTGACCCCCCGACCATTGCCTTCCTGATCTGGCCCCGAAGCCTTCTCGGTCCAGGTTGCCCCCGCCCTTTTCTTTGATTCCAGACCTGGTCCCAAACCCTTTTTTGGGACCATTTTGGGACCCCCCAGCCTTTGCCTTCTGTATTTTCCCCCACTGCCTTTGCCTTGCAATTTTGTCCCTGAACCCTTTTCATTCCAGTTTGGTGCCCCCTGATTTGCCTTCCAGGCCTGGCGCTGAACCGTTGTCATTACATTTTGGGATCCTCAGCCTTTGCCTTCCAGATTTGCACCCTGCAGCCTTTGCCTTGTAGGCTTGGCCCCAAACCCTTGTCGTTCCTATTCCCCACAGCCTTCCCCTCCTCCACAGTTGCTGTTTTGGAGGTTTTGCCCCATACACTTTTCATTCCAGTTTGGGCCCCCCAGCCATGCCTTGCAGATATGGACCTGAACATTTTTCATAACGGTTTGGAACTCCCTGCCAGGCCTGGACTCGAACACTTCTCTTTCAATTTTGGGACCTTTGCCTTCCAGATTTTCCCCTTAGCCTTTGCATTGCAGGCCTGGCTCTGAACCCTTTTCGTTCCACTTTTGCCCCCCAGCCTTTGACTTGCAGGTTTGGCCCCGAACATCTTTCGTTCCAGGTTTGCCCCACTAGCCTTTACCTAGCAGGTCTGACCCTGAACCCTTCTGGTTCTAGTTTGGGCCCCGGAACCTTTGCCTTGCAGGTTTTACCCTGAACCCTTTTGGTTCCAGTTCGGACCCCAGAGCCTTTGCCTTGCACGTTTGCCCCTGCAATCTTTGCTTTGCAGTTTTGGCCCCAAACTCTTTTGGTACCAGTTTAACCTCTCCAGAGTTTGCCTTGCAGGCTTGGCCCCGAATCTTTTTGGTTACAGTTTGGATCTCACAGAATTTGCCTTGCCGGTTATGCCCTGAATGATCTTGGTTCCAGTTTGGGTCTCTAAGCCTTTGCCTTGCAGGTTTGGCCCTAAACGGTTTGGTTACAGTTTGGGACCCACAGCGTTTCTCTTGTTGGCTTGGCCCCGAACCCATTTCGTTACAGATTGGTTCCTGCAGCCTTTGCCTTGAAGGTCTGGACCTAAACCCTTTAGGTACCAGCTTGGCCCTCCCAGAGTTTGCCTTGCAGGTAATGCCCCGAACCCTTTGGGTTTCAGTTTGCAACCCTTAGAGTTTGCCTTGCAGGTGTGGCCCCAAACCCTTTTCGTTCAGGTTTGGGCCCTGCAGCCTTTGCCTTACAGGTTTGGCCCAAGCCCTTGAATCCTTTTGGTTCCAGTTTGGGCCCCGCAGCCTTTGTCTTGCAGGTTTGCCCCACCTCAGCCTTTGCCTTGCATCTTTGGCCCTGAACCCTTTTCATTCAGGGTTGGGCCCAGCAGCCTTTGCCTTGCAGGTATGGCCTCCAACGGTCTTTATTCCAGTTTGGGGCCCCCAGAGTTTGCCTTGCAGAATTGGCACTGAACCTGCTTCCTTTCAGGTTGGGTCTTGCAGCCTTGTCTTGCAGGTTTGGCCTGAACACTTAGGCTTCCAGTTTGGGCTCTCTGAAGTTTGCCATGCATGTTTGGCCCGGAACTCTTTGGGTTCCAGTTTGGGACCCGCAGCCTTTGCTTTGCAGGTTGGGCCCGGAACCCTTTTGGTTCCAGTTTGGGCCTTGCAGGTTTGGACCCCCATCTTTTGCCTTGCAGACTTGGCCTTGAACTCATTTGGTTGCAGTTAGGGCGCACTAGCGTCTGCCTTGCAGGTTTGGCCCCGAATGCTTTTTGTTCATGTTTGGGCTCCGTAACCTTTGCCTTGTGTCGTTGAACCCGGACCCTTTTTGTTCTAGTTGGGGACCCTCAGACTTTGCCTTGCAGGTTGGGCCCGGAACCCATTTCGTTTCAATTTGGGTCCTGCAGCCTTTGCCTTAAAGGTCTTTACCTGACCCCGTTTGCTACCAGTTTGCCCCCCCCCCAGAGTTTGCCTTGCCAATATTGTGCCGTGCCCCTTTGGTTCGTTTGGGCCCCCTAGATTTTGCCTTGCAGATTTGGCCCTGAACCTTGTTGGTTCCCATTTGGGCCCCGCCTTGATTCTATTTAGTTGCCATTGTTTTTACGAGATGTTCTTCCCCTTGACTCTATTTATTACCATTGTTCTTGTCTGTCTGTCTCCCCACATTAGACTGTAAGCCCGTCAAACGGCAGGGACTGTCTCTATCTGTTGCCGACTTGTTCATTCCAAACGCTTAGTACAGTGCTCTGCACATAGTAAACGCTCAATAAATACTATTGAATGGATGGATGGATGGATGGATGGATGGATGGATGGATGGATGGATGGATGGATGGATGGATGGATGGATGGACGAACAAATGAATGAATGAATGAATGAATGAATGAATGAATGAATGAAGGTATGGCCCCGAACCCTTTTCATTCCACTTTGGGCCCCACAGATTTTGCCTTGCAGGTTTGTCCCCTCATCATTTGCCTTGAAGGTTTGAACCCCGAACAATTTTTGTTCAGGTTTGGCCCCAGCAGCCTCTGCCTTGCACATTTGACCCGAAACTCTTTTGTGTCCAATTTAGGACCCGCAGCCTTTGCCTTGCAGGTTTGGCCCCAAACACTTTTCTTTCCAGTTTGGATTCCCCATACTTTGCCTTGCAGGTTGGGCCCTCAACCCTTTTCGTTCAGGATTGGGCCCTGCAGCCATTGCATTGCAGGTTTGGCCCGAAGCCTTTTGCCTTCTGTTTGAGCCCCGCAGAGTTTGCCTTGCAGGTTGGGCCCTGAAACCTTTTCGCTTCAGTTTGGGTACCACTGCCTTTGCCTTCCATGTTTGGTCCTGAATCCTTTTGGTTCCAATTTGACCCACACAGAGTTGGTCATGCAGGTTTGGCCCCAAGCCCTTTTTGTTCCAGTTTGGGCCCTTCAGCCTTTGCCTTGCAGGTTTGCCCCCCCAACCTTTGCTTTGCAGGTTGGGCCCAAGACCCTTTTGCTTCCAGTTTGGGCTCTGCAGCCTTTGACTTTCAGATTTGCCCCGAACACTTTTCATTTTAGTTTGGCCCCTGCAGCCTTTGCCTTTTAGGTAGGGCCCTGAATCCTTCTCGTTCCTGTTTAGTCTGGGCAGGCTTTGCCTCAAAGGTTGGTCCCTGAACCCTTTTCGATCCAGTTTTGGCCCCACAGCCTCTGCCTTGCAGGTTGGGCCCAAACGCTTTGGTTCGAGGTTGGGACCCACAGCCTTTGCCTTCCATGTTTGGCCCTGAACCATTTTGCTTACAGTTTGGTCCCCCTAGAGTTTGCCTTGCAGGCTTGCCCCCGCCATCCATTGCCTTGCAGGTTTGGCCCTGAACCCGTTTGGTTCCAGTTTGGGTTCCCCAGCCTTTGCCTTGCAGGTTTGGCCGTGAACCCATTTCATTTCAATTTGGGTCCTTTACCTTGAAGGTTTGGACCTGAAAACCTTGGTACCAGTTTGCCCCGCTCCCCATAATTTGCCTTGCAGGTATTGCCTCGAACCCTTTTTGTTCCAGTTTGGGCCCCTTAGAATATTCCCTGCAGGTTTGCCCCCGAACAGTTTTCATTCAGGTTTGGACCCTGCAGTCTTTGCCTTGCAGGTTTGGCCTGAACCCTTTTGGTTTCAGTTTGGGTCCTGCAGCCTTTACCTTGCAGGTTTGCCCCCACTGCCTTTGCCTTGCAGGTTGGGCTCCGCACACTTTTCATTCCAGTTTGGGCCAAGGCAACCGTTGCTTTGCAGGTATGGCCCCAAACTATTTTCGTTCCAGTTTGGGCCAGGCAACCTTTCCCTTGCAGGTTGGACCTGAACCCATTTCGTTCTAGTTTGGACCCTGCTGACTTTGCCATGCAGGTTTAGCCCCAAACCCTTTTGGTTCCAGTTTGAGCCTCGTAGAGTTTGCCTTACAGATTTGGCTCCAAATCCTTATCATTCAGGTTTGGGCCCTCGTAATCTTTTCCTTTCTGGGTGGGCCCTGAACTCTTTTGGTTCCAGTTTGGGCCATGTAGACTTTGCCTTGCAGGTTTGCCTTGCAGAGAAGCAGTGTGGCGCAGTGGAAAGAGCACGGGCTTTGGAGTCAGGGCTCATGAGTTCGAATCCCAGCTCTGCCACTTGTCAGCTGTGTGACTGTGGGCAAGTCACTTAACTTCTCTGTGCCTCAGTTCCCTCATCTGTAAAATGGGGATTAAGACTGTGAGCCCCACGTGGGACAACCTGATTCCCCTGTGTTTACCCCAGCGCTTAGAACAGTGCTCTGCACATAGTAAGTGCTTAACAAATACCAACATTATTATTATTAGGTTTGCCACATCAGACTTTGCCCTGCAGCTCTGGCCCCAAACCGTTTTAGTCCCAGTTTGGGCCCCGCAGCTTTTGCCTTGCATGTTCTGCCCCAAATCATTTTGGTTCCAGTTTGGGCCTCACAGCTTTTGCTTTGCAGGTTTGGCCCCCGAACCATTTAGTTCCAGTTTGTGCCCCGCAGAGTTTGCCTGGCGAGATCGGCCCTGAGCACATTTGGTTCTAGTTTTTGTGCCGCAGCCTTTGCCTTGCAGGTTTGTCCCCCCAGACATTGCTTTGCAGGTTTGGCCCTGAACCCGTTTTCTTCCAGTGTAGGCCCCGCAGGCTTTGCCCTGAACCCTTTATGTTCCAGTTTGGGCCTTACAGATTTTGCCTTGCAGGTTGGGCCCCGAACACCTCTCATTACAGTTTGGGCCAGGCAGACATTGCCTTGCAAGTTTGTCTCTGAAACATTTTCGTTTCAGTTTGGGTCCCACAGTCTTTGCCTTGCAGGTTTGGCCCCAAACCCTTATCGTTGCAGTTTGTACCCCGCAGCCTTTGCCTTGCAAGTCTGGCCCCGACCCCCTTTGGTTCCAGGTTAGGCCCCACAGCCTTTGTCTTGGAGGTTTGGCCCCGAACACTTTTGGTACCAGTTTGCCGTCCCCCCCCAGAGTTTGCCATGTGGATTTGGCCCTGAACCCCTCCCTCCTCCCATGTGCCACCCCCTCCAACTGTGCTTTGGACCCCATTCCCTCTCACCTTATAAAAACCATTGCCCCCTCCCTTCTCCCCTCCTAAACTTCTATCTTTAACCACTCACTCTCCAGTGGCTTTTTCCTCTCTGCCTTCGAACATGCCCATGTCTCCCCCATCCTAAATCTTAAAAAAAACCCTCTCTCGACCCCACTTCCCCTTCCAGTTATCACCCTATCTCCCTCCTACCCTTCCTTTCCAAACTCCTAGAATGAGTCGCCTACACTCGCTACTTTGAAATCCTTGACTCCAACTCTCTCCTGGACGCCCTCCAATCTGGCTTCTGTCCCCCCGACTCTACCTGAAACTGTTCTCTCAAAGGTCACCCATGGCCTCCTTCTTGCCAAATCCAATGGCTCCTACTCTATCCTAATCCTCCTCGACCTCTCAGCTGCCTTTGACACAGTCGACCATCCCCTTCTCCTCCACGCCTTATCTCACCTTGGCTTCACGGACTCCGTCCTCTCCTGGTTCTCCTCTTATCTTTCTGGCTGTTCATTCTCAGTCTCCTTCGCCAGCTTCTCCTCCCCCTCCCTTCCACTAACTGTAGGGGTTCCTCGAGGGTCAGTTCTTGGCCCTCTTGTGTCCTCCATCTATACTCACTCCTTTGGTGATCTCATTCGCTCCCACGGCTTCAACTATCATCTCTATGCAGATGACACCCAAATCTACATCTCCTCCCCTGTTCTCTCCCCCTCCATTCAGGCTCGTATCTCCTCTTGCCGCCAGGACGTCACCACCTGGATGTCTGCCCACCACCTAAAACTCAACATGTCCAAAATTGAGCTCCTTATCTTCCCTCCCAAACCCTGTCCTCTTCCTGATTTCCCTGTCACTGTGGACGGTACGACCATCCTTCCCATTTATCAAGCCTGCAACCTTGGTGTCATTCTTGATTCAGCTCTCTCTTTCACCCCACACATCCAATCCGTCACCAAGCCCTGCCTTTCTCACCTTTACAATATTGCCGAGATCTGCCCTTTCCTCTCCATCCAAATGGCTATCGTACTGATACAAGCTCTCATAATATCCCTGCTGGATTATTGTGTCAGCCTTTTGTCTGATCTCCCTTCCTCCTGTCTCTCCCTACTCCAGTCCATTCTTCATTTTGCTGCCCTGATCATCTTCCTGCAGAAACACTCTGGGCATGTCACTCCCTTCCCGAAAAGCCTCCAGTGGTTGCCTATCAACTGCATGAAATATAAACTCCTCACTCTGGGCTTCAAGACTCTTCATCACCTTGCCCACTCCTACCTCCCCTCCCTTCTCTTTTTCTACGGCCCACTCCGCAAGCTCCGCTCCTCTGCAGCTCACTTCTTCATCATTCCCTGTTCAAGCCTATCCCACTGTGGACCTCTGGGCCACATCCTACTGCTGTCCTGGAATGCCCTTCCTCCTCACCTCCGCCAAACTAACTCTCTTCCCCTCTTCAAAACCCTACTGAGAGCTCACCTCCTCCAAGAGGCCCTCCCAGACTGAGCTACCCCTTTTCCCTCTACTCCCTCTACTCCATCTCTGCTCGCCCTCTGCCCTCTGCTCCCTCCCCTTTCCCCCTGTCACTTCCCCTCAGCTAAGCCCCCTTTCCCTCTGCACCTCCACCTCTCCCTTCCCCTCCCCTTAGCACTGTGCTCATTTGTATATATTTTTATTACCCTATTTATTTTGTTAATGAGGTGTACATCCCCTTGATTCTATTTATCGTGAATATGTTGTCTTTTTTTTATTCATCTGTCTCCCCCGATTAGACTGTGAGCCCATCATAGGGCAGGGATTGTCGCTATCTGTTGCAGAATTGTACATTTCAAGCACTTAGTACAGTGCTCTGCACATAGTAAGCACTCAGTAAATACTATTGAACTAATGAATGAATGAATAAGGTTTGGTTCCCGCAGCCTTTGCCTTGCAGCTTGGGCCAGGAACCCTTTTAGTTCCACTTTGGATTCCACAACCTCTACCTTATAGGTTTGGCCCCCAGTCCTTTGCTTTGCAGCTTTTTCCTCTAACCCTCTTAGTACCAGTTTGGGCGCTGCAGCCTCTGCTTAGCAGGTTTGGCCTGGAACCTTTTTGGTTACAGTTTAGGCTCCGCAGGCTTTGCCTTGCACTTATGGCCCCCAACCCTAATTATTCCAGTGTGACCCCCCTAGATTTTGCCTTGTAGGTTTTGCCCCAATCCGTTTTGTTTCAGTTTGGTTCCTACAGCCTTTGGCTTGCAGTTTGGCCCGGAACCCTTACGGTACCAGTTTGGCCCCTCCAAGTCGTTTGCCTTGCAGCTTTGTTCTTGAACTTTTTCATTTCATTTCATTTTCATTTCATTTCAGTTTGGGTCCTGCAGCCTTTGCCTTGAAGGTCTGGACCCAATCCCTTTTGGTACCAGGTTGGCCCCCGCAGAGTTTGCCTTGCAGGTAATGCCCCAAACCCTTCTGGTTCCAGTTTGGGAACCCTAGAGTTGACTTTTTTGTTCAAGTTTGGACCCCGCAGCCTTTGCCTTGCAGGTTTGGCCCCGAACCCTTCTCATTCCAACTTGGGCCAAGCAGTCTTTCCCTTGCAGGTTTGGCCCCAAACCCTTTCGTTCCACTTTGGGCCCCGCAGACCTTGCCTTGAATGTTGGGCCCCGAACACATTTGCTTCCTGTTTAGGCCTCACAGTCTTTGCCTTGCAGGTGTGGCCCCGAACACTTTTCTTTTCAGTTTTGGTCCCACAGCCTTTGCCTTGCAGGTTTCGACCTGAAGACTTTTCCTTCCATTTTGGGCCCCACAGCCTTTGTGTTGCAGATTCGGCCCAAACCCTTAGATTCGGCCCCCAACCCTTTTGATTCCAATTTGCGTCCCGCTGCCTTTGCCTTGCAGTTTTGGCCCTATACCTTTTTGGTTCCAGTTTGGACCCCCACAGCCTTTCCCTTGGAGGTTTGGCCCTGAACCCTTCTGGTTCCACTTTGAACCCCCTAGAATTTGCCCTGCAGTTTTGGCCCAAACACTTTTCATTCAGATTTGGGCCCCGCAGCGTTTTCATTGTAGGTCTGGACGTGAACCCTTTTGATACCAGCTTACCCCCACGCCCCCAACGTTTGCATTGCAGGTAACGCCTCAAGTCTTTTTGGTTCCAGTTTGGGACCCTTAGAGTTGTCTTGCCGGTGTGGACCCGAACCCTTTTCGTTCTTTTTTGGGCCCCTCAGCTTTTGCCTTCCAGCTGTGGCCCCAAACCCTTCTTGTTCCCATTTGGGTCCCCCTAGAGTTTGCCTTGCAAGTGTGCCCCCAAACCATTTTGGTTCTAGTTTGGGACTCAAAGCCTTTGCCTTGCAGGTTTGGCCCCAAACCATTTTGGTTCTAGTTTGGGCCTCAAAGCCTTTGCCTTGCAGGTTTGGCCCCAACTCTTTTCCTTCCACTTTGAGCCCCACAGCCTTTGCCTTGCAGGTGTGGCCCCGAACACTTTTCTGTTCAATTTTGGTCCCACAGCCTTTGCCTTGCAAGTTTTGACCTGAAGCCTTTTCCTTCCACTTTGAGCCCCACAGCCTTTGCATTGCAGATTCAGCCCTGAATGCTTTCGATTCCAGTTTGCGTCCCGCAGCCTTTGCCTTGCAGTTTTGGACCTGTACCTTTTTGGTTCCACTTTGGGCCCCATAGCCTTTCCCTTGGAGGTTTGGCCCTGAACCCTTTTGCTTCCACTTTGGGTCCCCTAGAATTTACCCTGCAGTTTTGGACCCGAACCGTTTGGGCCCCACAGCCTTTTTCTTATAGGTCTGGACCTGAACCCTTTTGGTACCAGCTTGCCCCCCGCCCCCCAAAGAGTTTGCTTGTCAGGTAATGCCCCGAGTCCTTTTCCCAATTTGGGACCCCTAGAGTTGTCTTGCGGGTGTGGACCTGAATCCCTTTCATTCCATTTTGGGCCCCTCAGCCTTTGCCTTGCAGGTTTGGCCCCAAACCATTTTCATTCCAGTTTGGGCATCACACCTTTGACTTGCAACTGTGGCCCCAAACCCTTACCACTGCAGTTTGAGCCCTGCAGGCTTTGGGTTGCAGGTTTGGCCCCGAACCCTTTTGTTTCAGGTTTGGTCCTACAGTCTTTGCCTTGCAGGTTTCCCCACCCAGTTTTCTTTCCAGTTTGGGCCCCCTGTCCTCTGCCTTGCAGTTAGGCCCCAAGCCCTTTCCATTCCAGTTTGGGCCCCACAACCTTCGCCTTGAAGATGTGCTCCCCCCAGTCTTTGTCTTGCAGTTTGGCTCTGAACCCTTTTCATTCCAATGTGGGTACCCCTGCTTTTCCCTTTCAGGTTTGGACCCCCAGCCTTTTTTTGCAAGTTTGGCCCCAAACCATTTTTGTTCCAGTTTGGGCCCCCTTGATTTTCCTTTGCAGGTTTGCTCCCCGAGTCTTTGTCTTCTAGGCCTGGCTCTGAACCATTTTTGCTCCGGTTTGAGTCCCCCTGTTTTTGCCTCCCAGTTTTGCCCCCGCAGCCCTTATCTTGCAGGTTGGGCCCCGAACCACCTTGGTTCCAGTTTGGGCCCTGCAGATTTTCCTTTGCAGGTTTTGCCCTGAACGCTTTTTATTCCAGTTTAGGCCCCGCCACCTTTGCCTTGAAGGTTGCCCCCACAGCCTTTGCCTTGCCGGTTTGGCCTTGAACCCTTTTCTTTCCAGTATGGGCCCCCCCAGGCTTTCACTTGCAGGTTTGGCCCTAACCCTTTTTGCTCCAGTTTGGGCCCCCCTGCCTTTGCCTTACAGATTTCATCACCCAGCCTTTGCCTTGCAGGACTGGCACCGCAACTTTTTCATTCCAGTTTGGGCCCCACAGCCTTTGCGTTGCAGGTTTTGCTTCAAACCCCTTTTGTTCCAGTTTGTGCCCTGCAGGCTTTGCCTTGAAGGTTTGGCCCCAAACCCTTTTCGTTCTAGTTTGGCCTCCGCAGCCCTTGACGTGCAGGTTTGACCCTGAACACTTTTCATTCCAGTTTGGGCCCTCCAGTTTTTGGCTTGCAGGTTTGGCCTCGAACCTTTTTGTTCCAGTTTGGGCCCTGCAGCCTTTGCCTTGCAGATTTGGCCCCGAATCCCTTTTGTTCCAGTTTGGGTCCCTCACACATTTCCTTACAGGTTGGGCCCCGAATTCTTCACATTCCAGTTTGGGTCCCGTAGCCTTTGCCTTGCAGGTTTGGCTGCAAACCCTTCTTGTTCCAGTTTGGGCCCTGCATGTAGTTTGCCTTGCAGGTTTGGCCCGGAACCATTTCCATTCCAATCTGGGCCCCACAGCCGTTGCCTAGAGGGTTTGGCCCTGACCCTTTTTCGTTCAAGTTTGAGCCCTGCAGTCTTGCATGTTTGGCCCCATACCCTTTTCTTTCCAGTTTGGGCCCTGCAGCCTTTGCTTTGCAGCTTTGGCCCAGAGCCCTTTTCGTTCCAATTTGGACCCCACAGCCTTTGCCTTGTAGGTTGCCCCCCCTGGCCTTTGCCTTGCAGGTTTGATCCCGATTCCTTCTTGTTCCAGTTCGGGCCCCTCAGCCTTTGCCTTGCAGGATTGGCCCCGTACCCTTTTGGTTCCAGTTTGTGCCCCACAGCCTTTGCCTTGCAGGTTTGGCCCCGAAAACTTTCGTTCCAGTTTGAGCCCCCCAGACTTTGCCTTGCAGGTTTGATCCCGAACCCTTCTCATTCCAGTCCGGGGCCCTCAGCCTTTGCCTTGCAGGTTTGGCCCCAAACCCTTTTTGTTCCAGTTTGGCCCCCAACAGAGTTTGCCTTGCTGGTTTGGCCCTGAACCATTTTAATTTCAGTTTGGGTCCCACAGCCTATCCCTTGCAGCTTTGGCCCTCAACCCTTCTGGTACCAGTTTGGCTGCCCCAGAGTTTGCCTTGCAGGGTTGGTCCTGAAGCCTTTTGGTCTAGTTTGGGTCACTCAGACTTTGCCTTGCTGGTAGGGACCCGAACTCCTCTCGTTTCAGTTTGGGCCCACTAGAGTTTCCCTTGAAGGTTTGGCCCCAAACCCTTTCCATTTCAGTTTGGGTATCACAACCTTTGCCTTGCACATTTGGCTTCGAACACTTTTCCTTTCTGTTTGGTCCTCCTAGAGTTTGCCTTCCAGGTTTGGCCCCCAACCTATTTTGTTCCTGTTTGCCGTCGCCCCCCCCCCCCCGAGTTTGCCTTGCAGCTTTGGCCCTAACTCTTTTGATTCCACTTTGTGCCCCACATCCTTTACTTTGCAAATTTGGCCCCGAACCCTTTTCGTTCCAGTTTTGTCCCCAGAATTTGCCTTGCAACTTTGGCCCCAAACCCTTTTGGCTCCTGTTTGGATCCTGCAGCTTTTGCCTTGCAGGTTTGGCCCGAACCCTTTTGGTCCAATTTGGGTCCACCAGACTTTGCCTTGCTTGTTGGGATCTGGACCCTTCCCATTCCAGTTTGGGCCCCCTAGAGTTTCCCTTGAGGTTTTGGCCCCGAACCCTCTTCGTTTCAGTTTGGGTGCCGCAGCCTTCGCCTTGCACGTTTGGGCCCCAACACATTTTGTTCCAGTTTGGCACCCCCAGAGTATGCCTTGCAGGTTTGGCCCAAACCCTTTTCATTTCAGTTTGGGTACCACAGCCTTTGCCTTGTGGGTTTTCCCTGAACACTTTTGGTTTCCATTTGGGCCCTGCAGCCTTTGCCTTGCAGGTTTAGCCCCATACCCTTTTGTTTCCAGTTTGGGCCCCACAACCTTTGCCTTACAGGTTTTGTCCGGAAACCTTTCCATTCCAGTTTGGGCCCCAAAGACTTTGCCTTGCAGGTTGGGCCCCAACCGCTTTTGTTTTCCATTTGGGCCCCGCAGTCTTTGCCTTTCAGGTTTGGCCCCAAACACTTTTCATCTCAGTTTTGGTCCTGCAGCCTTTGACTTGCAGCTTCGCCCCCAAACCCTTTTGGTTCCAGTTTGGGCCCCCTAGACTTTGCCTTACAGATTTGTCACCAAACACTTTTTGTTCAGGTTTGGGCCCAGCAGCCTTTGCCTTGCAGGTTTGACCGCCCCCCCGCAACCATTTTTGTTCCAGTTTGACCACCCCCAGAGTTTGCTCTCCAGGTTTGGCCCCAACCAGTTTCATTTCAGTTTGGGTCCTGCATCCTTTGTCTTGCAGGTTTGCCCCGGAACCCTTTTCATTCCAATTTTGGCCCAGCAGCCTCTTCATTCTTGTTTTGGCCCCACAGCCTTTGCCTTGCAGGTCTGCCCCCTCATCCTTTGCTTTGCAGCTTTTCCCTCTAACCCCTTTAGTTCCACTTTGGGCCCTGCAGACTTTGCTTTGCATGCACAGCCCCAAAACCTTTCTTTTCAGTTTGGCCCAGGTTGATTTTGCCTTGCAGTTTTGGCCCTGAACGCTTTTCTTTCAAGTTTGGGCCCCACAGTCTTTGCCTTGCAGGTTTAGGCCACAACCCTATTTGTCCCAGTTTGGCCCCCAAGAGTTTGCCTTCCAGATTTGGCCCCAACCCATTTCTTTTCAGTTTGGGTACCTCAGCCTTTGAGTTCCAGGTTTGGTACGAAAACTTTTTAGTACCAGTTTGACCCCCTGAGAGTTTGCCCTGCAGGTTTGTCCCCGAACCGTTTTTGTTCAGGTTTGGGGCCCCCAGACATTTCCTTGCAGGTTTGGCCCTGAACCCTTTTGGTTCCAGGATAGGCCCCGCAGCCTTTGCCTTGCAGGTTGGCCCTGAAACCTTTTCTTTCCAGTTTGGGGTCCCTTGATTTTGCCTTGCAGTTTTGACCCAGAACTTTTTTTTCCAGGTTTGGGCCCCACAGCCTTTGCCTTGCAGGTTTGACCACCTGTTCCATTTTGTTCCAGTTTGGCCCTCCCAGAGTTTGCCTTCCAGGTTTGGCCCCAAACCATTTTGTTTCAATTTGGGTCCTGCAGCCTTTGCCTTGTAGGTTTGGCCCAGGACCTTTTTGTTAACAGTTTGGGCCCCCAAGAATTTGCCTTACAGGTATGGGCCCGAACCCTTTTGTTTACAGTTTGGGTGCCCAAGAGTTTGCCTTGCAGGTGTGGCCCCGAACCGTTTTTAATCAGGTGTGGGCCCTGCATCCTTGACCTTGCAGGTTTGGCCCGAACGCTTTTCATTCCAGTTGGGCCCTGTAACCGTTTCCTTGCAGGTTAGGCCCGGAATGCTTTTTGTTCCACTTTTGATCCCACAGTGTTTGTCTTGCAGGTTTGGCTCCGGATACTTTTGGTTACAGTTGGGCCCCCTAGAGTTTGCCTTGCAGGTTTGCCCCTTCCCCCCACCCCCATTCTTAGCCTTGCAGGTTTGGCACCAAACCCTTAATGTTTGTTCAGGTTTGGGCCCAGCAGCCTTTGCCTTGCAGGTTTGGCCCCGAAACCCTTAATGTTTGCCTTGCAGCCATGGCCCTCAACCACTTTTGTTGCAGTGTGGCCCACTTAGAATTTACCTTGTAGGATGGCTCCGATCCTGTTTCATTTCAGTTTGGATACCGCAGCCTTTGCCTTACAGTTTTAGCCCTTAACCCTTTTTGTTCAGGTTTGAGCCCCGCAGCCTTTATCTTGCAGCTTTGGCCCCAAACCCTTTTGCTTCCAGTTTAGTCCCCACAGCCTTTGCCTTGCAGATTTGGCCCCGAACCCTTTTGGTTCCACTTTGGGCCCTGCAGCCTTTGCCTTGCATGTTTGTCCATGAATCCTTTTGGTTCCATTTTGGGCCCCACAGTCTTTGCCATGCAGGTTTGCCCCCCAAGGCTTTGCCTTGCAGGTTTGGCCCCTAACCCTTTTTGTTCGGGTTTGGGCCCCGTAGCCTTTGCCTTGCAAGTTTGGCTCTGAACCACCCTCATTCCAGTATGGGCTGTGCAGCCTTTGCCTTGCAGGTTTGGCCCCAAACCCCTTTCATTCCAGTTTGGGTCCTGCAGCCTTTGCCTTGCAGGTTTGGTCCCGATCACTTTTGGTTCCACTTTGGACCCTGCAGCCTTTGCTTTCAGGTTTGGCCGGAACTCTTTTGCTTCCAGTTTGGGCCCCTAGAGCCTGGCTTGCAGGTTTGGCCCCAAACTCTTTTGGTTCCAGTTTGGGCCCCGCAGCCTTTGCCTTGGAAGTTTGCCTCCCGCCCCCCCAATCTTTGCCTTGCATGTTTGGCCCCAGACCTTTTTTGTTCCAGTTTGGGCACCCCAGACTTTACCTTGCCGATTGGGCCTCTAACTGTTCTCGTTCCAGTTTGGGCACCCTAGAGTTTACCTGGTAGGTTTGGCCCCGAATACTTTTGGTTCTAGTTTGGGCTTCACAGCCTTTGCCTTGCATGTTTGTCCCTGAACTCTTTTGGTTCCAGTTGGGGCCCCACAGCCTTTGCCTTGGAGGTTCTTCTTGATCAGCCTGGTCCTGATCTCTCTTGATTCCAGTTTGAAACCCCCACCTTTGCCTTCCTGATCTGTCCCTGAACCTTTCTCCTTCCACTTTGGGCTCCCCAACTTTTGCCTTGCAGGACTGGCCCCCATCCCTTCTCATTCGAGTCCTGGCCCGAAACTGTTCTCATTTCAATTTGGGCCCCCCATCTTTGCCTTCCAGACCTGGCCCTGAGCCCATTTCATTCCAGTTTGGGGCCTCCCACCTTTGCCTTCCAGGCCTAGCCCCGAACTCTTCAGGGTCCACTTTGGGCACCAATTCCTTTGCCATGCATGCCTGGCCCCCAACCCTTCTCGTTCCAGTCTTGTCCAAGAAGCCTTTGCGAATTTGTTTGGGCCCCGCTGCCTTTGCCTTCCAAGTGTGGATCCCTACCCTTCTTGTCCCAGTTTGGGCCCTATGCCTTAGCCTTGCAGCCCTGGCCCCCAGACCTTCTCATTCCAGACCTGTCCCCGAATGCTACTCGTTCCAGTTTGAGTCCTGCCGCCATTGTTTTTCAAGCCTGGCCCCGAACCATTCTCGTTCCAGTTTTGCCCCCCCTCCCCCTACCTTTGCCTTCCAGACCTGGCCCTGAATCCTTCTCGTTCCAATTTGGCTACCCCAGCCTTTGCCTTCCAGACATGGCCCTGAACCCTCCTCGCTCCAGTTTGGGCCACGCAGCCTTTGTCTTCCAGTCCTGGACCCTAACTGTTCTGGCTCTGAGCCTGGCCCTGAACCCTTCTCGTTCCAGTTTGGGCTCCACTGCCATTGCTTTGCAGGCCTCTTCCCCAAATCTTCTCATTCCAGTTTGGGTGCCCTCGCCTTTGCAGGCCTGGATCCCAACCCTTCTTGTTCCAGACCTGGCCCTGAACTATTCTCCTTCCAGTTTCAGTTCCCCACCTTTGCCTTGTAGGCCTGCCCTCCAAATCTCCTCATTCCAGTCTTTGCTCAGAACCCTTCATGTTCCAGTTTGGGCCCCAACACCTTTGCCTTGCAGGCCTGGCCCCCAACCCTTCTCGTTCCTCTCCTGACCCTAAACTTGTCTTATTCCAGTTTGTGTTCCCATGCCTTTGCCTTCCAGGCCTGTCCCCGAACCCTTTTCCTTCCAGTTTAGGCCCCTCCACATTAGGCTTCCAGAACTTGCCCCAAACCCTTCTCTTTCCAGTTTGGGCCCCCCACCTTTGTCTTGCAGTCCTGGGTCCCAACACATTTCCTTCCAGGCCTGGCACCGAACCCTTCTCGTTCAAGTTTGGGCCCTCCTCACCTTTACCTTCCAGGCCGGGCACTGAACCCCTCTCGTTCCAATTTGGGCCCCCCACAGTTTCCTTGCAGGCCTGGCCCCCAACCTGTCTCATTCCAGACCCGGCCCCGAACATTTCTCTTTCCAGCTGGGCCCCTCGCCTTTGCCTTTCAAACCTGGCCTGGAACCCTTTTCGTTCCAGTTTGGGCCCCACCGCCTTTGCCTTTCAGGGCTGACCCCCAACCCTTCTCATTCCAAGCCTGGCCCCAAACCCTTCCCGTTCCAGTTTGCGCCCCCAACACTTCTCGTTCCAAGCCTGGACCCACCGCTTTTGCCCTCCAGACTTCCTCTACAACCCTTCTCATTCTAGGGCTAGCCCAGAACCATTGTGGTTCTAGTTTGGGTCCCCCCACCTTAGCCTTCCAGATGTGGCCACAAACCTTTCTTGTTCCAGTTTAGGTACCCCTGCCTTTGCCTTCCAGACCTGGCCCCCCAACCCTTCTCCTTCCAGTTTGGGCCCCCTGCCTTTGCCCTGTAGGTCTGGCCCCAAACCTTTCTCATTTCAGTTTGGCCCCCTCACCTCTACCTAACAGGCATGGCCCCCACACTTGTCATTCCAGAACTGGCCCTGAACCATTTTTGCTCCAGTTTGGGTACCCCCGCCTTTGTCCTCCAATCCTGTATCCAAATCCTTCTCGTTCCAGTTTGCCCCTCACCACCCCCCTACCCCCGCCCCATCTTTACCTTCCAGGCTAGACCCTGAGCGCTTCTCATTCCAGTTTGGGTCCCCCCGCCTGGGCCTTCCATTCTTGGCCCCGAACTTTTCACTTTCCAGTTTGCCCCCCCCCCCCCGCCGCTTTTACCTTCCAGCCCTACCCCAGAACCCTTCTCATTCCATTTTGGACCCCTCGCCTTTGCCTTCCAGCTGTGGACCCCAACCCTTCTCGTTCCAGGCCTGGCTTCCAACCTTTCTTATTCCAGGCCTGGCCCCGAGACCTTCTAGTTCCAGTTTGGGACCATCTGCCTCTGCTTTGCAGGCCTGGTCCCAATCTTTCTTGTTCCAGATCTGGCTCCGAACCCTTCTTGTACCAGTTTATGTCCCCCCACCTTAGCCTTACAGTCCTGGCCCCAAACCATACTCATATCAGGCTTGGACCCAAACATTTCTCATTCAAGTTTGGGCCCTCCACCTTTGCCTTCAAGCCCTGGTCCCAAACCCTTCTGCTTCCAGTTTGGGTCCCACCATATTTGCCTTCTAGACCTAGCCCCAAACACTTCTCATTCCAGTTTTGCCCCCCTGGCCTTTGTCTTGCAGGGCTGTCCCCGAACACTTCTTGTTCCAGATTGGATCCCCCACCTTTGCCTTCCAGGTCTGGCTCCAAACACTTCTCATTCGAGTTTGGGCTTCCCCACATTTGTCTTACAGGCCTGGCCCTGATTTTTTCTCATTCCAATTTGGGCCTCTGCCCTTGCATTCCAGACCTGGCCCTGAACCATACTCGTTCCATTTTGGACCACACCGCTTTTGCCTTCCAGACCTGGCCCTGAACCCTTCTCATTCCAGTTTGGGCCCCCCGCGAAAGCTTACCACTCCTGTACATGAAGCCTTCTCATTCCAGTTTGGTCCTCCCCGCTTTTGCCTTCCAGACCTGGCCCTCAACCCTTCTCGTTCCAGTTTTGGTCCCCCACCTTTCCCTTACAGCCTGGACCCCAACCCTTCTCGTTCCAGGCCTGGCCCTGAACCCTTCTCTTTCCAGCTTGGACCTCACCACTTTTACCTTGCAGGCCTGGCCCCCAAACCTTCTTGTTCCAGGCTTGGACACGAATCTCGATCAAGTTTCGACTCCCCCACCTTTGCCTTCCAGAACTGGCCCCCAACCGTTCTCATTCCAGGGCTGGCCCTAAAGGCGTCTCATACCAGTTTGGGTCCCCCATCCCTTTACTTCCTGACCTGACCACCAACCCCTCTCATTCCAGTTTGGGCCCAACCACCCTTGACTTTCAGGTCTGGCCCCGAACCCTTCTCAATCCAGTTTGGGCCCCGCAAAAGCTTACCACACCTGTACCAGAATCCTTCACATTCGAGTTTGGTCCTCCCTGCCTTTGCCTTCCAGACCTGGCCCCAAACCCTTCTCGTTTCAGGTTGGGCCACCTCCGGCCTTTGCCTTCTAGACCTGGACCCCAATTCTTTTTGTTCCATGCCTGGCCCCCAACCCTTGTCATTCTAGACATGGCCCTGAACACTTCTCGTTCCAGTTTGGGCCCCATCTTTTGCCTCCCAGATCTGGCCCCAACCCCTTCTTGTTCCAGTTTGGGCCCCCCGGCCTTTTCCTTGCAGGCCTGGCCGCCAACCCCTCTCATTTCCGTTTGGGCCCTACCACCGTTGCCTTCCAGGCCTGGACCCAAATGCTTCTCATTCCAGTTTGGGCCCCCACCTTTGCCTTGCTGGCCTGGCCCCAACCAATCTCATTCCAGACCTGGCCCCTAACCCTTCTCATTCCGAATTGGGTCCCCCACCTTTGCCTTCCAGGTCTGGCTCCGAGCACTTCTCCTTCCAGTTTGGACCTCCCCACATTTGCCTTACAGGCATGGCCCTGAATATTTCTCGTGCCAATTTGGGTCTCCGCCCTTGCATTCCAGGCCTGGCCCTGAAACATACTCATTCCATTTCGGGCCACACTGCCTTTGCTTGTTCCCAAACCCTTCTCATTCCAGTTTGGGGGCCTCCCTCCTGTGCCTTCCAGACCTGGCCTGGACCCTTCTCGTTCCTGTTTGGGCCACCGCGCCTTTGCCCTGCAGGCCTGGACTGCAACCCTTTTCGTTACAGGCCTGGTCTCCAACCATTCTAGCTTCAGACCAGGCCCCGAACCCTTCTCGTTCCAGTTTGGATTCCCCCGCTTTTGCCATCCAGACCTGGCCTGGAATACTTCTTGTTCCAGTTTGGGCCACTCCGTCTTAGCCTTGTATGCCTGGGCCCCAAATCTTCTCATTCAAGACCTAGCACTGAACTGTTTTCCTTCCATTTTGGGTCCCCCCTGCCTTTTTCTTCCAGGCCTGGCCCTGAACCCATCTCATGCCAGTTTGGGTCCCACCGTCTTTGCCTTCGAGACCTGTCCCTGAAGGCTTCTCGTACAAGTTTGGGTCCCCCAGCCTTTACCTTCCATGCCTGGCCCCGAACCCTTCTCGTTCCTGTTTGGGCCACCACACCTTTGCCTTGCAGGCCTAGCCTCCAGTCCTTCTCATTCTAGGCCTGGCTTCAAACCTTTCTCGTTCCAGTTTGGGCCCCCTCACCTTTGCTTTCCAGACCTTTCCCTGAACCCTTCTTGTTCCAGTTTATGTGCCCCTGCCTTTGACTTGTATACCTGGCCCTGAACCCTTCTAGTTCCAGTTTGGACACCTACCCTTTGCCTTCCAGACCAGACCCTGAACACATCTCATTACAGTTTGGGTCACAACACCATTGCCTTCCAGGCCTGGACCTGAACCCTTCTTGTTCCATTTCAGTCCCCCTGCCTTTGCCTTAAAGGCTTGGCCTCCCTACCTTTGCCTTCCAGACCTGACCCGGAACCCTACTCATTCCAGTTTGGGCCTCACCGTCTTTGCCTTCCATGCCTGGCCCCCAAGCCTTCTTGTTCCAGGCCTGGCCCCGAGCACTTCTCAGCCTAATTTGTGCCCGGCCCAACTTTGCCTTCCAGACCTGGACCCACACCCTTCTCATTCTAGTTTGGGCCCCACCGCCTTTGCCTTCCAGGCCTGGCCCTGAACCCTTCTCGTTCCAGCTTGGGCCCCCCAGCCTTTGCCATCCAGGCGTGGACAAGAACGCTTCTCGTACTGGTTTGGGCATTCCCGCCTTTGCCTTCCAAGCTTGCCCCCCAACCCTTCTTGTTCCAGACCTGATCCATAACACATCTTGTTCCAGTTTGGGCCTCCCGCCTTTGCCTTGGAGGCCTAGCCCCCAACCCTTCTAGTTCCAGGCTTGGCCCAGAACTCTTCTCAGTCCAGTCTGGGCCTGCCCGCTTTTGCCTTCCAGACCTGGCCCCCAGCCCTTCTCATTCCAGGCCTGGCCCCAGACCCTTCTCATTCCAGTTTGGGCCCCTCCACCTTTGCTTTCCAGGCCTGGCCCCCAACACTTCTCATTCCAGGCCTGGCCCCAAACTGTTCTCTTTCCAATTCCAACCCCCCACCTTTGCCTCCCAGACCTGTCCCTGAACCCTTCTGGTTCCAGTTTGGGCCCTCCGCCTTTGCCTTCCAGACCTGGTCCCAAACCATTCTCATTCCATTTTGGACCCCCTCCCCTCCACCTATGCCTTGCAGGCCTGGCCCTGTACTCTTACAGTTCCAGTTTGGGCCCCCCACCTTTGCCTTCCAGACCTGGACTCTAACCCTTCTCGATCCAGGCCTGACCCTGTACTGCTCTCTTTCCAGGTTTGGCCCTCATGTGTTTGTCTTCCAGACCTGGCCCCCTACCCTTCTCGTTCCAGTTTAGGTTCCTCCACATTTGCCTTCCAGGCCTGGCCCCGACCTGTTCTCGTTCCAGTTTGGGTCTCCCCTGCCTCTGCCTTCCAGGCCGGGCCCCGAAGCCTTCTCGTTCCAGTAGGGCCCGCCACTTTTGCCTTCCAGAACTGGGCTCCAACCCTTCTCGTTCCAGCCCTGGCCCCAAACACTGCTTAGTCCAGTTTGCCCCTCATCCCTCCTGCCCCCACCTTTGTCTTCTAGATCTTGCCCCCAACACTCCTCGTTCCAGTTTGGGCCACCCCGCCTCCTTTGCCTTCTAGACCTGGACCCCAACCCTTCTCGTTCCAAGCCGGGCCCCAAACCCTTCTCGTGCAGGTTGGGCCTCCCCGCCTTGGCCTTGAAGACCAGGGCCCCAACCCTGCTCATTTCAGGCCTGCCCCCGAACCGCTGTCATTCCAGTTTGGCCCCCCTGGCCTTTGCCTCCGAGGTCTGGTTCTGAACCATTTTCGTTCCAGTTTTGGCCCCCTGCTTTTGCCTTCCAGACCTGGGCCTGAACCCTTCTCTTTCCAGTTTTTGTCCTCCCATTTATGCCTTTCAGGCCTGGCCCCGAACCTGTTCTCATTCCAGTTTGGGCAACACCACCTTTACCTTCCAGGCCTGACCCCAAACCCTTCTCAATCTAGTTTGGGCCACCCAACCTATGCCTGGCAGGGCTGGCCCCCAGCACTTCTCATTCAAGGGCTGGCCCCAGAACCCCTTCCGTTCAGGTTTGGGTCCCGCAGCTTTTGCCTTGCAGGGTGGGCCCCAAACCCCTCTCATTCCAGTTTGGGCCAGGCAGGCTATGCCTGGCAGGTTTGGCCCGAACTTTTCTGGTTACAGCTTGGGGCCCAAAGCCTTTGCTTTCTAGGTTCAGTTTGGGTCCTGCACGCTTCATTTCAGTTTGGGTCCTGCAGCCTTTGACTTGTAGGTTTGGACCTGAAACCGTTTGGTACCAGTTTGCCCCCCCCTCCCCAACCAGAATTTTCCTGGAAGGTATTGTCCTGAACTCTTTTGGTTCCAGTTTGGGATCCCTAGAGTTTACCTTGCAGGTTTAGCCCTGAACCCTTTTCATTCAAATTTGGGTCCCAAAGTCTTTGCCTTGCAGGTTTGGCCCCAAATCTTTTACGTTCCAGTTTTTGTCCCACATCCTTTGCCTTGCAGGTTTGCCCCCACAGCCTTTGCCTTGCAGTTTGGGCCCCGAACACTTCTCCTTCCAGTTTGGGCCAGGCAGCCTTTGCCTTGCAGGTTTGGCCCTGAGCCCTTTTTGTTCCAGTTTGAGTCCCACAGACTTTGCCCTGCAGTCTGGGCTCCTAGCGTTTGCCTTGCAGGTTCGGCCCCGAACCCTTTTCATTCAAGTTTAGGCCCCACAGCCATTGCCTTGCTGGTTTGGCACTGAATCCTTTTGGTTCCAGATTTGGCCCCACAGACTTTGCCCTGCAGGTTTGACCCCTAGGTCTCTGCATTGCAGATCTGTCCCAAACTCTTTTGGTTCCAGTTTGGGCACCCCAGAGTTTGCCTTGCAGGTTTGGCCCTGAAACCTTTTTGTTCAGGTTTGGGCCCTGCAGTCTTTACCTTGCAGATTGGGGCCTGAATCCTTTTGGTTCCAGTTTAGGACCCACAACATTTGCCTTACTGGTTTGCCGCCCCCCCTCCCCTCAGCCTTTGCCTTGCAGGTTTGGCCCGAATCCTTTGGGTTCCACTTTGGATCCCACAGACCTCACCTTGCAGGTTGGCCCTGGAAGGGCCCAGAACTCAATTTGTTCCAGTTTGAGTCCTGCAGCCTTTGCCATGCAAGTGTGGCCCCCGAACACTTCTGGTTCCAGTCTGGGCCCCACAGCCCTTTCCCTTGCAGTTTTGGCCCCGCAGAGTTTGCCTTGCAGGTTTGGCCTGAGCCCTTTTGGTTCCCGTTTAGATCCCCTAGAATTTGCCTTGTAGGTTTGTCCCCGAACGTTTTTTGTTCAGGTTTGGGCCCCACAGCCTTTGCCTTACAAGTTTGGCCCTGAACCCTTTCATTCCCATTTGGTTACCACAGTGATTGCCTTGCAGGTTTGGCCCTGAACTTATTTCATTCAGGTTTAGGCCCCGCAGCCTTTACCTTGCAGGTTTGTCTCCCTACCCTCATTGTTCCAGTTAAGCCCCCCAAGAGATTGCCTTGCAGGTTTGTCAACTATCCGTTTTCATTTCAGTTTGGGTCTCTCAGACTCTGCCCTTTGCAGGTTGGGCCTGGAAGCCTTTGGGTTTCACTTTGGATCCCTGCAGCCTTTGCCTTGCAGGTTTGCCCCCTGATCCTTTGTGATGCAGTTTTGGCCGCGAACTCTTTTGGTTCCAGTTTGGGCCCCGTAGAGTTTGCCTTGCAGGTTTGTCCCCTAACACTTTTCTTTCAGGTTTGGTTCCCGCAGAGTTTGCCTTGCAAGTTTGGCCCCAAACCCTTTTTGTTCAGCTTTGGGCCCCACAGCCTTTGCCTTGGAAGTTTGTCCCTGGACCTTTTTCATACCTGTTTGGGCCCTGCAGCCTTTGCCTTGCAGGTTTGGCCCAGAAACTTTCGGTTCCAGTTTGGGTCCCACAACCTTTGCCTTGCATGTTTGACCCTGAAGGCTTTTGTTTCCAGTTTGGGCCCCATAGAGTTTGCATTGCAGGTTTGGCCCCCGCCCTTCCTTTGCCTTGCAGGTTTGGCCCTAAATCCTTCTATTTCCAGCTGGGGACCCTTAGAGTTTGTCTTGCAGGTATGGTCCTCAACCGTTTTTGTTGCAGTGTGGCCCACTTAGAATTTGCCTTGCAGGATTGGCCCTGATCCCATTTCGTTTCAGTTTGGGTCCCTCAGACTTTGCCTTGCAGTTTAACCCCTAACCCTTTTTGTTCAGGTTTGGGCCCCGCAGCCTTTACCTTGCAGCTTTGGCCACAAACCCTTTTGCTTCCACTTTGGGCCCCACAGGCTTTGCCTTGCAGGATTGGCAGCGAACACTTTTGATACCAGTTTAGCCCCCCACACCTTGCCTTGCAGGTTTGCCCCCCTCAGCCTTTGCTGTGAAAGTTTGGCCCCGAACCCCTTTCATTTCAGTTTGGGCCGCACAGCCTTTGCCTTGCAGATTTGTCCCTGAACCCTTTTGGTTCCACTTTAGGACCAGCAGGCTTTGCCTTGCATGTTAGGCCACGAATCCTTTCGGTTCCAGTTTGGGTCCCACAGTCTTTGCCTTGCAGGTTGGCCCCGAACCCTTTTCATTCAGGTTTGTGCCCCATAGCCTTTGCCTTGCAAGTTTGGCTCCGAACCACTCTCATTCCAGTATGGGCCTCGCAGCCTTTGCCTTGCAGGTTTGGCCCCAAACCCCTTTCATTCCAGTTTAGGTCCCTCAGACTTTGCAGTTCAGGTTGGGTCCAGAATGCTTTTGTTTCCAGTTTGGGTCCTGCAGCCTTTGCCTTGCAGGTTTGGCTCCAGTCCCTTTTGGTTCCACTTTAGGGCCTGCAGCCTTTGTTTGCAGGTTTGGCCGGGAACCTTTTTGGTTCCAGTTTGGGCCCCTCAGCCTTTGCCTTGGAGGTTTGCTCCCTCCAATTTTTGCCTTGCCTCTTTGGCCCCAAACCTTTTTCGTTCCAGTTTGGACACCCCAGACTTTGTCTTGCAGATTGGGCCCCTAACCCTTCTCATTCCAGTTTGGGCACCCTAGAGTTGGCCGGGCAGGTTTGGACCCGAAGGGTTTTGGTTCTAGTTTGAGCCCCGCAGCCTTTGCCTTGCGTGTTTGTCCCTGAACCGTTCTGGTTCCAGTTTGGGCCCCACAGCCTTTGCCTTGGAGGTTTGCCCCCCAAGTCTTTGTCTTACAGATTTGGCCCCGAACTCTTTGGTATTTTTCTTTGCAGATTTGACCCTAATTCCTATTGGTTGCAGTTTGGGCCACCTCAAGATTGCCTTACAGCTTTGGCCCCAAACACTTTTCATTCAGGTTTGGGCCTGCAGCTTTTGCCTTGCAGGTTTGGCCTGAACCCTTTTTGTTCCAGGTTTGGCCCCACAGACTTTGCCATTCAGGTTGAGCCCCAAATCCCTCTCATTCCATTTCGGTCCAGACACTTTGCTTTGAAGCTCTGGTCCCGACCCCTCTTGGTACTAAGTTACCCCCCACCCCAGAGTTTGCCTTACATCCCTATAATGTGGTTACCCCAGGCCTTGCAGATCTGGCCCCAAACCCTTTTCATTCATTTTAGGACCCTGCTCCCTTTTTCTGGCGGGTTTGCCCCAAACGTTTTTCGCTCTTACTGAATGGACTACATTGCTACCCCAAATAATAATAATATTGCTATTTGTCAAGCACGTACTATGTGCAGAGCACTGTTCTAAGTACTGGGGAGATACAGGGTAATCAAGTTGTCCCATGTGAGGCTCACAGTCTTAATCCCCATTTTACAGATGAGGTAACTGAGGCACAGAGAAGTTAAGTGACTTGCCCCCAGTCACCCAGCTGACAACTGGCAGAGCCAGGATTTGAACCCATGACCTTTGAGCCCCAAACCCGTGCCCTTTCCACTGAGCCACATTGCATATATCCACATCCCAAAGAGAATGAGGGGTGTGGAGTGGGAGGGGTGTGTGTGTGTGTGTGTGTGTGTGTGTGTGTGAATAATGGGGGGAAGAAGAGTGATGAGGCCGATGCCACTGATGGAAGAACAGGGGCCTGGTCTCTGTACAGGTAGCTAGTTCTGTTTGATTTTTCTGGGACTGAGAAGACCCAGGGGCCTTAATTCTATCGATGGGGCTAGCCTCTCTAGGACTACAGTTCTGACTCACTCTCCGGAGAAGGGACATTTTTGGTCTCATTATGGATGTTTGTGGTTTCTAATATCGGGAAGAGATCAGGTTGTCTCCCCTATTTCTCTCTGAGAAGCAGAGGTGTGCAGATTCCTGCCTGAAATCCAGTTCATAGCAGTGTGGGCTGGAAGGATACAAGACGGGTATTGTACCAGAAACTGAATTCTATCCAGTGTGCATGCAGTTCTGCACCTTCAGTTAATCTGTTGGATTGATGGAGTGCTTCCTGTGTGCAAAGCACTTTACTAAGCGCTTGGGAGAGAACCCATAGGACAGACACATTCCCTGCCCGTAACAAGCTTACAGTCTAGAAGAGGAGGCAGACATTAATTTCAATATGAAAGTAAGTAAATAAGTGAGGGCAGATTGTTGCAGTCATCTTAGTGAGGTGGTCTGCCTATACACCTCAGCTCTCCAGATGATAGGTTTAATATTTGGTGGAGTAGAGGGAACATGGTGTCTGCCAAAGAAATCTATGTTGTCCGCAATCTCCTACCCCTCCTTCTGCAGATATGAAACAGCAGAATCTGCGCAAGACTGAAGGGTTTGGCCACAGAAGCAGAGGGCAGGGCAAAGAGCAGTATGAGGGAACCTGGCCCCTCACTAATCCACATGTGTCTCTTAAGGTCAGGTTCCCCAACTCCAGATGTGTTTCAGTCAGGACTGGTGGAGAAGGTGTAGTGACACTTTGCTTCCATTAGACCCTAACTAAACTGCCTCCTACCCAGAGGAGAGTTCTGCAGTGAGTCCTGTGTTTTGGAGGGAGCAGGAGGTGAGTGAGGGGGAGACAGGGAACCCGAGTCTGTCCTGTTGGCTCAGACATAGAAACTGTGTTTGCCGCCCTCCCCAACCCCCTCAAAAAGCTAGGTTGTTTGCAGTGTTCTTTGCTTCCTTCTCCAGCTCTGAGCAAGACTAGAGACAGACACATTAAGAGCAATGCCACATAAAAACACAACACACATGCACAAAATATAACCAAAATCAGCTCTTTTCCTCTTCTCTCACTCCCTTGTGTGCCAAATAGCAGAAATGAGGGCTTAGTTGGGGAAGACTTCTTGGAGGAGATGTAATTTTAGGAGGGCTCTGAAGGTGGGGAGGAGAGTGATGGTTTTTCTACTTTACAGGGCCAGACTGCTCTGACTACTCCTGGGGTCCAGTGTCAGCAGGTCAGATATCGGGACTGTGAGGAGGGAACTCAGACAGGAAAGAAAGGTAGGGTGGGGGTCAGGCCAGAGATGAGACCCTGCTGGAGAGCTGTTTGGAATTTGTGAGTCCCTGAAAAAATCCTTTCACGCTAGGGCTTCAATCTAATCCTATCCCTTAAACCCCTATCCCATCGTACCCTATCTTTCCCAAAGCCATCCCCTCTTCCAATGAGCTGCTAGAGCTTCCTCCCGGGACACCTGATCTCTAATCCTGCTGTTTCTAATCAGGTGGATTACCGACATCAGGCCAGGCCCCGCCCCGGCCCGCCCCCCTCCTTCCCTGTATAAGCCTCCAGAGCCTGAGGCTATTTGGAGCTGAGTGTGTTGGCTTTGATGTGAGGGGCTGTGGAGTTTAAGTGGCTAGAGGAAAGTTTGGGGGGTAAAGGAGGTGTGGAGTTTGGGGTAACTTTGAATCTGCTTTCTGGCTTGCTTACTAGGGACTCTTCTGGGCCAGGTAATTCCCTTAAAGGAGTCATTGGCAGGCTATGAGGAAGCATAATCTTTCCCCTTTCCTGACTTCATTCTTGCCTGTGAGGGAAGTGGATAGTGGGGTGAAGGGCCTAACACTCCATTTCAGAAGTCTTCTTGGCCACTCAAACTGCCCCTTTGTTCTCCAGCCTTTCTCTGTGGCTGTGGAAATTCCAAGAGACACTTCCTTCCTGCAGTTAATCAGTGGTGTTTACTGAGTGGTTACTATGTGTAGAGCCCTGTACTACGTGGTTAGGAAGGGTGCAGTACAACACAACCAACCGACATGTTCACTGCAGCCCTGACTCATCCCTTTAACAGATGGTGATGGGGGCATGTGTGGATGATTAATTGTTATGGCAGGAGAGGAAGGAGGTGGTGAGCAGAGGGGTCTATCACTCGGGGCACTGAGGCTGATATTACAATCTGGGACTAAGTCTCTGTGGAGGGAACTGGGTTTGCCAAGCTTAACTGTGGGGCTGAGAAGATCCAGGACCCTTAATTCAGTAGATGGGTTATTCCTCCCTGAACCTACAGTCCTTTCCACAGGATCACCTTGAACATCCTTAGTCCCTCCAGAGCTGGAACTCCTCAGTGGCTGTCTCTGAGGTATTTGGGCAGGTGCAAGGGGGTGGGGGACAGTCTCGGGTCAAGAGTGAAGCTGGCCCCCTTGCAAGCTGGCCTTGCAAGTTTGGCCCCGAACCCTTTTCTTTCAGGTTTCGGCCCCTGAGCATTTCCCTTGCAGGTTTGACACCAAAACCTTTTCGTTCCAGTTTGCGCCCCGCAGCCTTTGCCTTTCAGGTCGGGCCCTGAATCCATTTCGCTCCAGTTCAGGCGAGGCAGCCTTTGCCTTCGGGTTTGGCCCCGAACCCTTTTCGTTCTAGTTTGGGCCGGGCAGCCTTTGCCTTACAGGTATGGCCCCAAACCCTAACCTTTTTCTCTAGCTTATCCATTTCCCACAGTCTAACCTTTTCCCCTGCCCTGACCTTCTCCCTTGCCTAACCTTTTACCTTGGCTTATCCCTTTTTCTCCTAGCCTAACCTTTTCCCCTAGTTTATCCATTTCCCATAGTCTAACCTTTTCCCTGGCCTAACCATTTCCCCTAGACCACACTTTTCCCCTAGCCCAAACTTTTCCCTTGGCCTAACCTATATTCCTGAACTAGCCTTTCCCCATGGCCTAACCTTTGCCCCTAGCCTCAACCTTACCCCTAGCCTAACCTTTGCCCCTAGCCTAACCTTTTCCCCGACCCAGCCTTTTCTCTGAAACTAACTTTTTCCCTTGGCCTATCCTTTTCACTGGCCTAAAAATTTTCCAAGACCTAACCCCTTCCCCTCACCTAAAGTTTTCTCAGGGCCTAATCCTTTCCCCTAGGATAACCTATACTCCTAACCTAGCATTTTCCCCTTTCCTAACCCCTTCATCTAGCCTAAGCCTTTTCCCTTGCCTAACCTTTTCCTCTAGCCTAAGGTTTTACCTTAGCAATATTTTCCCCTAGCCTAATGCTTCCCTTGCCTAATCTCTACCCTGGCCTATCCTTTTCCCCTAGCCTTAACCTTTCCCCTATTCTAGCCTTTTACCCTAGCCCAACCCCCTCCCCGAGCCTAAACTTTCCCCTGACGTATTCGTTTCCCATATCCTAACCTTTTACCTTAGGCTAACCCTTGAGCCTAGAAAATCCTTTTCCCCTAACCTAGACTTTAGACCTTGCCTAACCTTTTCCCGTAGCCTAACCATTTCCCCTAGCCTAACCTTTTCCCCTAGACTAAACCTTTCCCCTAGCCTAACCTTTTCACCTGGTTTAATCTTTTCCCCTGGCCTAACCCTATTCCGAATCCTAACCTTTTCCCTTAGCCTAACATTTTCCCTAGCCTTACCTTTCCCCAGCCTAACCTTATCCCATTGTTTAACCATTTTCCATTGCCTAAACATTTCCCGTGGCCTAACATTTTCCCCTGACCTAACCCTTTGCCCTATCCTAAACCTTTCCCCTAGCCTAAACATTTCTCTTTGCCTTACGTGTTTCCCTAGCCTGAACCTTTCCCCTAGCCTAACCTTTTCACCTGGCCAAACCTTTTCTCAAAGCCTAACCTTTCCCCTAGTCTAACCATTTCCCTTGGCCTATCCTTTCACCTGGCCTAACCTTTACCTGTGGCCTACCCTTTTCCCCTGGCCTAGCTTTTTCCCTTGGCTTAACCATTTTCCATAGCCTAACATCTTCACCTAGCCTGAAGTTTTCTCCCAGCCTAACCTTTTCCCCTGGCTTAACCTTTTCCCTAACCTAATCTTTTCCCTGGGCTTAACTTTTCCCCTAGTATAACCTTGTCCCCTAGCCTAACTTTGTCCACTAACGTAACTTTTCACCTTGCCTAACCTTTTCATCTAATCTCCTCCGATTAGACTGTAAGCCTGTCAAACGGCAGGGACTGTCTCTATCTGTTGCCGACTTGTTCATTCCAAGCACTTAGTACAGTGCTCTGCACATAGTAAGCGCTCAATAAATACTATTGAATGAATGAATGAATCTAGCCTAACCTTGTCCATCGCCTAACCCTTTCCCCTAGCCTAAGCTTTTCCCCTAACCTAAACCTGTCACGCTGACTAACCTTTTCCCCTGGCCTAACCTTTTCCCCTGACCTAACCTTTTTCCCTGACCTAACCTTTTCCCTGGACTGACCTGTTCTCCCAGCCATACCTTTTCCCCCAGCCTAACCTTTCTCCAAACCAATCTTTCCCCCCGTCTAACTCTTTCCCCTGGCTTATCCATTTTCCATAGCCGAAGCCCTTCCCTAGCCTAACGTTTTCCCCTAGGCTAAACATTTCCTCAAGACTAACCTTTTCCCTGAGCCTAACCTTTTCCCCAACCTAAGATTTTCTCTTGCATAACCTTTTCCTCTAGACTAAATTTTTCCCGTGGCCTAAACTTTCCCCCAGCCTAATTTTTCCGCTTTCCCCTAAGCCTAACCTGTTCCCTTAGCCTAACCTTTTCCTCAAGCCTAATCTTTATCCCTAGCCAAATCTTTCCCCTTGCGTAACTTTTTCCAAAGGCCTATCCCTTTCCCCTGGCCTAACATTTTCCCTTAGCCGAATCTTTTCCCCTAACTTAAACTTTATGCCTTGCCTAAGCTTATCCCCTAGCCTAACCTTTTGCCTAGCCTAACCTTTCCCCTAGCCTAACCTTCTCCCTGGCCTAACCTACTCCCTGGCCTAAGATTCTCCCAAGCCTAACCTTTTCCCCTAGCCTAACCTTTTCCCCTGGCCTAACCTTTTCCCAGGACTGACCTTTTCTCCTAGTCATAGCTTTCCGCCCTAGCCTAACCTTTCCCTTACCTAATCTTTCCCCTGGCCTAACTTTCTCCCTAGGCTTACCTTTTCCCCTTGCCTGACCTTTTCCTCTCCCCAGCCTTCGCTTTTCCCCAGCCTTTTCACCTAGCCTGATCTATTCCCTTAGTCTTTCCTTTTTCTTTTAGCCTAACCTTTGCCCCTAGCCTAACTCTTTCCCCTAGCCTAAGGGTTTTGCCTAACCTAACCTTTACAACGAGCCCAACCTATCTCCTGTCCTAATGTTTCCCCTTGGCTATCCTTTTCCCCTAACATAACCTTTTTCCCGGCTTAAATTTATCCCATGGCCAAATCTTTTCTCCGAGCTTAACCTTTCCCCCAACCTAGACTTTTTGCCTATCCTAATCTTTTTCCTTAGCCTTAACTTTTCCCCTAACCAAACCTTTTCCCCTGGTCTATCTTTTCACCTAGCCTAAACTTACCCCTTGGCCAAACCTTTTCCCTAGGCTAACCTTTTCCCCTAGCCTAAACTTATCCCTTGGCCTGTCCTTTCCCTAGGCTAACCTAGGTTACCCTTCTCCCTAGCCTAACCTTTTCCCCTAGCCTAACGTTTTCCCCTAGCCTAACCATTTACCATAGCCTGACCTTCTCCCTGACTTAACCTTTTCTTCTAGCTTAAACATTTACTCTAGCCAAAAAATTTCCTTGTATAATCTTTCCCCTGGCCAAAGCTAGTCCCCTTGCTTATCCATTTCCCAGAGTCTAACCTTTTCCTGGCCTAACTTTTCCCCTAGCCTAAACATTTCCCCGAGACTAACATTTTCCCCTAGCCTAACTTTCTCCCTGGCCTAACCTTTTCCCCTAGCCTAACCTTTTCCCCTAGTGTAACCTTTTCCTCTAGCTTAACAATTTACCATAGCCTAACCTTTTCCCTGACCTAACATTTTTCCCCAGACCAACCGTTTTCCATTGCCTAACCTTCCCAGCCAACCTTTTCCCCTAGCCTAATTTTCCATGACCTAAGCTTTTCCCCAGCCTAACCTTTTCCTCTAGCCTAACTCTATCCCTTAGCCTAAGCTTTTTCCTGAACCTAACCTTTACACCTAGCCTAATGGCTTTCCCCTAACCTAAACTTTACACCTAGCCTAACCTTTTCATTCAATAATATTATTGAGCACTTACTATGTGCAGAGCACTGTACTAAGTGCTTGGAATGTACAACTCGGCAACAGATAGAGACAATCCCTGCCCATTGACGGGTTCAGAGTCTAATCGGGAGAGACTGACAGCAAAGCAAAACAGAACAAAACAAAAAAAGATAATATTATGACATAAATATGATCAAGGGGAATGTACACCTCTTTAAATGAATAGGGTAATAAATAATATATAAAAATGAGGGCAGTGCTGAGAGGAGGGGAAGGGGGATGAGCAGAAAGTGTGGTGGAGAGCGGAGGGAAAAGGGGAGGAGCTCAGACTGCGAAGGCCTCTTGGAGGAGGTGAGTTCTCAGTAGGGCTTTGAAGAGAGAGTTTGGTGAATGTGAGGAGGGAGGGCATTCAGGACAGTGGTAGGACATGGGCCAGGGGTCAATCAGGATAGGCTAAACGGGGGACACATGAGGAGGTGAGCGGTAGAAGAGTGGAGTGTATGGGATGGGCAGTTGAAAGAGAGAAAGGAAGTGAGGTAGAAGGGGCAAGGTGATGGAGAGTTTTAAAGCCAAGGTGAGAGCTTTTTTTTTCCTGAAGGCTTACTTATCCCCCTGGCCTAAGCTTTTCCCCTGGCCTAACCTTTTCCCTTAGCCTAACCATTTCCCAAGGCGTAAACCTTTACCCTGACCTAACTTTTTCCCATAGCCTAAACTTTTACCCTAGCCTAACCCTTTCCCCTAGCCCAAACCTTTCCCCTAGCCCAAACCTTTCCCCTACCTAACCTTTACACCTAGTCTAACCTGCTTTTCCCCTCACGTAACCTTTACACATAGGCTAACCTTTTCCCAAAGGCTTACCTTTCCCCCGGCCTAACCTTTCCCTCTGGACTATCCTTTTCCTTAGCCTAACCTTTTCCCTAACATAAACTTTACACCTTGCCTAATCTTTTCCCGTAGACTATCCTTTCCGCTCACCTAACCTTTCCCCTCGCCTAACCTTTCCCCTCACCTAACCTTTTCCCCTGGCCTAACCTATTCCCCTAGCCTAACCTATTGCCCTAGCCTATCCTCTTCCCCTGGCCTCACCATTTCCCATGGCCTTACCTGACACCCAGCCTAACCTTTATCCTAGCCTACCCTTTGCCTTTGGCCTATCATTTCCCATGACCTAACCTTTTCCCCAGCCTAACCTTTCCCACCTCCTAACTCTTTCCCCTTCCCCAACTTTCTCCCTTAGCCTAATATTTTCCCCTAACTTAACGTTTCCCCTAGCCTAATTTTTCCCCTCACCCAACATTTTCCCCTAGCCTAACCTTTCCCCTCACCTAACCTTTTCCCCTAGGCTAACCTTTTCCCATACAATAACCTAACCCTTAGCCCAACCTTTATCCTAGGCTAACATTTTCCCCTAGCCTAACCTTCTCCCTGGCCTAACCTTTTCCCCTACCCTAAACTTTTCCTCTACCCTAAACTTTTCCCTTAGCCTAACGTTTTCCCTATCCTATTCTTTCACTTAGCCTAACCTTTCCCCTAGCCTTACCTATTCCCCTGGCCTAACCTTTACCCCTATCCTTTTACCCTTTGTCTAAACCTTTCCCCTGGCCTAACCCTTTCCCCTGGCCCAAATTTTCCCCAGTCTAGCCTTTTCCCCTAGCCTAACCTTTTCCCCTGGCCTAACCTTTTCCCCTAGCCTAACGCTTTTGCCTAGCCTAACCCTTGGCTTAATATTTTCCCCTAGACTAACCTTTTTCAGTGTCCTAACATTTCCCCCAGCCTTACCTTTGCCCTAGTTTATCGTTTTCACCAAGCCTAACCTTTTCCCCTGGCCTAAGTTTTACCCCTTACCTAACCTTTTCCCCAGGCCTAACCTTTTCCCTTAGACTACCCTCTTCCCCGTCCTAACCTTTTTCCATAGCCTAACCTTTTCCTTAGCCAAATGTTTTTTCATAGACTAACCTTTTCCCTTGGTCTATTCTTTTCCCTGAAATAACCTTTTCCCCTTGCCTAACCATTTCCCCAGATGTAAACATTTCCCCTGGCCTAACGTTTTCTCCTGGCCCAAGCTTTTTCCCGGCCAAACCTTTCCCCAGGCCTAACCTTTCCCCTGGACTAAAATTTTTTCCCGGGCCAACATTTTACACTAGTCAAACCTTTACCCCTACCCCAACATTCTCCCCATGCCTAATATTTTCCCCTAAACGAACGTTTCCCCTAGCCTAACCTTTTCCCTTAGTCTAACCTTTTCCCCTAGCCTAAACCTTTTCCCCTCTCCTAACCTTTTCCCCAAGCTAAACCTTTTCCCCTCTCCTATCCATTCCCCTGACCTAACCATTTCACCTAGCCTAACCTTTTCTTTTAGACTAACCTTTCCCTCTAGTCTAACCTTTTCGCACGGCCTAACCTTTTCCCAAAGGCTATCCTAACCCCTATCCTATCCTTTCCCCTAGCCTAACATTTTTGCTTAGAATAAACTTTTAACATGGCCTATTCATTTCCCTGAACTAACCTTTTCCCCTGGCCTGTTTCCACATCTAACCTTTTCCCTCTGCCTAACCTTTTCCCCTAGCCTTAACCTTTCAATTAGCCGGTTTCTCCTAGCCTAACCTTTCCCCTAGCCTACTCTTTGCCCTAACCTAACCTCTTCACCTAGCCCAATGCTAACCTAAACTTCACTCTGGTCTTAACTTTTCCCCTAGCCCTAACTTTTCCCCTAGCTTAACCTATTGCCCTAAACTACCCTCTTCCCCTGGCCTAACCTCCCCATGGCCTCACCTTTTCACTTAACCTAACTTGACCCTAGCCTAACCTTTAGCCTAGCCTAAACTTTTCCCCTAGCCTTTTTCCCTTGGCTTATCCTTTTCCCCACCTAATCTTTTCCCCTGGCCTAACCTTCTCCCTGGCCTTACCTTTTCCCCGGTTTAACTTTTTCCCCTAGCCTAACCTTTCCCCTAGCCTTTTATTATCCCCTAGCCTAACCTTTTCCCTAGACTAACTTTTTCCCTCTCATAACCTTTTCCCCTACCCCTACAATCTCCCCAGACTAAAACTTTCCCCTAACTTCATGTTTCCCCTAGCCTAATCTTTCCCCTAGACTAACATTTTTCCCTTGCCTAATCTTTTTCCCTAGGTTATCAATATCCCAAATTCTAACCTATTCCCCTAGCCTAACCTTTCCCCTCGCCTAACCTTTTGTCCTATCCTAACCTTTTCCTGTAGCTTAACCTTTCCCCTCACCTAAACTTTTGCCCTCGCCTAACCTTTTGTTCTAGCCTAACATTTTCCCTTATGTAACATTTTCCCCTACCCTAACCTTTCCCCTGCCCTAACCTTTTCCACTGGCT